>NW_005871175.1:1805790-1812965 GCF_000147115.1 Myotis lucifugus | reverse complement strand
AAAGAATAAAATCTTGCCATTTGTGACAACATAGATGGATATAGAGGGTATTATGCTAAGTGAAATAAGTCAGACAGAGGAAGACAAATATCATATAATTTCACTTACATGTGGAATCTAAAGAACAAAATAAATGAACAACCAAAACAGAAACAGACTCATAGATACATAGAACAAATTGATGGTTGCCAGATGGTAAGGCGGTTGAGGAAGGTGGGTGAAAAAGTTGAAAGGATTAAGAAGCACAAATTGGGCCCTGGCTGGTGTGCCTCAGTTGGTTGAGCGTACTCCCATGCACTTAAAGGTCACTGGTCAACCGATTGATGCTTCACTCTCTCTCTTCCTTTCCCTTCCTCTCTCTCTAAAGTCAATAAAAACATATTTTTTAAATGAAGTACAAATTGGTAATTACAGAATAATCATGAAGATTTACAGTACAGCATAGGGGATATAGTCAGTAATATTGTAATAACTATGTATGGTGCCAGGTAGGTACTAAACTGATTGGGGGATCACTTCATAAATTATATAAATGTCTAACCATTATGTGGTACACCTGAAACTAATATAAAATAATAATAAATTTTAACTCTAATTAAAAAAATCAAAAAGGAAAACAGCTTAGGTCTCTAAAAAAACACACCCAAATTTTAATTGCAGCAGTTTCCTCAGTATCCCACCCCAACTGTTGGTTTTTTGCCTGAAAAGCTCTGTCTCTGTAAAATTTGAAGACACTCAAAAAGGCATGATCACAGATGCTGTTCACCGATTGCTTTGTTCTTTCACCAAAAAAGTTCCCAAACAACATGCAGTCAGCTACGACAGAGAAGCCCAAATGAATTTCTGAAGATCAGGCTAGACCAGGCAGACAGCGAGAGAGGATACAAAAGAGCATATTGTTATAGGCTCTACCAACATATTCATCTACTACACTTTACTTTTGGTTGATCTTTGGAGTCAGGAATGGAAGATTTCTACACAAGACTTATGGAGAGATGTTTCTAATGAGCCCTAACGTATTTGTCATGAGTTTAAGCTCTTGAATTAGCTTCTGAGATTAAAATCTGGATCCACTACTCATTAACTGTAATTTTGTACAAATAAATTAATCTGCCTAAACTTTAGTTTTCTCATCTGTAAACTGGTGATAATAGTACCTAGCTCATAGACATACATTATGAGACATACATTAGATAATAGATATACTAATATAACTGTAGTAAGTACTCTGCCAAGCAAAGAGTAAGCTCTTAATAAATATTATTAGTGTTGCTGTTATTATTATTTATGTTAATTCAATGAAAGGAATATGGAGGTGCCACTGGCACATAAGGTGAGGGCCATTTAGCAGTGACTTGGCCAGAAATGAGACTTAGAGTCTCCTTCTTTCTGACAGACTCAGCTTCAATGCCTTGCCAGGCATCCACCTGGCAGTTTGGGAGGGCCACTCGGCCTTCACCAACATCACCTAGCAACTTTCCCCAGTGCCAAACCCTGTGTCAGCAGAGAACACTAAGTGAGCCGGTTGCCATATCAAGCCTTGATGTGACTTCTTCAAAGCCTTTCTCAGAGACCACTCTGTTGCCCCCTCAGATGGAGGGAAACAAAAGGCCCACGGGCCTTTGGTCATTTATGGCTGCGGCTTCCCACAAAGGTCCTTCTTCCTGTGGAGCCCAGAGGCTGCTGAAACTACCATAAGCTCAGCCTCTTGATCCATCATCATGGCCCAGCTAATGATCTGGCAGGAAAAGATACCTGCCCTCGGTTCCCCTGGGGCAAATTCACAGTAATTTATGGGCTGGCAGAGCACCCCTTCCTCACGACTTAATATGTTTAGCAGCTAATTACATCTGTGTAGGGATTACACTTTACATTGTGCAGCTCTACGGAAACAAAATCGGGCTTCCCCGGGTCCCCTTAAACAGCGCCTTATCTCTGAGAGGGAGATCCTTATCAGGCCATATGTTAGAGGGCCTGTGCGTTTCCAGATGACCCCGGGAAAGTCTGGGACCTAATCAGTCTGCAGGCTGAAGCAAGCTCCAACCTGATCCCGCCAAGAGGCCAAAGCCAAGGGAGGAGGTGACCCCTGCCTTCCATCCTCCATAAACCTGCCAAAGGCTGAGCCTGCACAGGACGACCCACGTCATCTCCTCCTCCCAGGTGACCAGGACTTCCTGTGTTGACCTCCATGCAGCGTGGAGCTTGAGTGTGCAAATCCCCGGCATTATGGGGCGCCTTATCCCAAGTCAAAGGGAAGTTTTTGCTTTTTCCAGGACTCTTTCGGTAGTAACACTTGGCTAGCTACAGCCTCCAACTCTGGAGGAAACAAGTAAATGCGATGGCTTCCTTTTGCTCCGATGGCAAAGTAGGCCCCAGCAGGAGAAACAATTTTCTCAAGGCCAGGGAGATTCCCAGCTTCAGCAGACACTAAACACACTCCTTCCCTTGGGTTCTAACAATTCAGTTAAAGACCTTGTCTTAAGGAACTCCTTGGGAGGGAGTGGGATGGAGGGGGAGAAGGGGTTGTGGGAGAGAGTGCAAAGAACAGGAAATGTCTCCCGGTGTGAGAAGCCCTAGAGCCAGAGGGCCCTGCTGTAGCTTTGCAGCCTGTGACTCAGGAAGGAACTTCCCTGCTTAACCCAGCCTGGACTCCAGCTCCTTGGTCCCTGTGTCGCAGAGCCTCTTCCTGTCTCCATTCCGCCCAGACCCCTGAACAAAGCAGAAGTCTGGAGTCCACAGCAAAGACTGAAGTGTTGTGTATACATTTGGGCTTCATCTGTGGAAGCAGCTATTTTGAAAACAAAAAAGTAATTTCCCTGCCCTCAGAAGAACTTGGTGAGCATTTAGAAGCACCTACTTTAACCATTTGAGACTGAAACCTTGGTTATCACCTCTTGAAAAAAGAAAGTAAACACAGTACATTCCTTTTAATTGATTCATAATAATAATAGGTAAGGCATTTGTTGAGTGCACTGTCCCAGGCATTGTACTAAGCAATTTACATCCATTAAAGTAATCCTTCAACAACCTTATGAATGTGGAAACTGAGGCTCAGAGAGGTCAAGTAAGTTGCACATGATCACACAGCTCCAAACATGGATCCAGACATGGGTATGTCTTACTCAAGAGCCTACTTCTCCATCTCTAATATGCTGGGATGAAAGGGAACTTGGAGACTACCTGGTCCAGCTGGTGCTCTGTTTCCTTAGCTCCTTTCAACTTCTTAACTCCTCTCCTACAACCTGACAGAACAATCTCTGCTTACTCTAGGGAAGGAGGAATCCATGGGTCACAAAGAAAAGAGAACCTGATTCAGAATCAGATGATCCAGGGTCTGCCACTCTCATGGTTTCTATCTATTGACCTAATTTGCCCTTTGGGAAGACAAAAGAGAACAGTACTTTCCATGGAAGCCTCTTCATTTATTTGGCATAAGCCTTAAATCTTCTCTAGCCTATCCCAGTTTCCCAACCATTCTTTCTGTAAGACCATCTGGTCACCCCCCTCCTGGTATGCTGCAGTTTGTCAAGTTATCTCTTAAATGTGGTTACAAGAATGGAGTGACAGAATTCAAGTGGGTCTGACCAACTTGGAAACAATGGGGCATCTTCCTTCCCCTTGATCTCCACATATTTATCTTGTTACAAAGCTTAAAATTTCCCTCACCTCTTTGGAAAATACCCTGAAAACACAGTCAACAAAAGCCCCTGAGTTTTTGTGCTCTTGCTGGTGCATAGGACAGCAGACTAAAATGCCAAAAATCAACTTGCTGAGAGGCAATTGGCTGAAATTCTATTTGCCAAGTGGCCAATTTTATTGTTGCATTCCAGAAATATTGAGTGCCTACTATTGTCAGGCACTGTCTTAGGCACTGGAAATTAAGGGTGAACAAAATAGACAAAAATTCCTGTCTTGATGGAGCTAACATTCTTAGTATAATGGAATTGCTCCAGACACTTCTGAGTTTATTCTTTTGAATGTGATTTTAACAATGCCTCAAATGGCAAATAAGCCTTAATTTTACATTTCTAGCAATTGGTAAGAAAAAAAATCAACATTTCATATTGATGTGATTGGTGTGGAATTTCCATGTTAATGGCAAATATATAATATAATCTTATGCTGAAATTTATGAATTTGAATGAATCATTGACAGTGGTTAAATATATTCATGAGAGATTTCAATCTTTTGAAAAATGAACATTCCATAAAATTCTGCTTGGAAGACAGATAGAGAATCAGTTCATTATAATTACACAGAAAATTTCAATACAAATTGTTGTAAAGTTTATAAATAATTCTTAACAATTTGGGTTTATTGATGAATTTAATGTTATTCATTGGGCAAACTGATCATTTGACAAACTGATTTTTGGAAAATTGGTCATTTCCTAATGATCTTGGCAAACTGATACTTGTTAGTTAAAAGCCATTGCTAAAGCCATCGTGCCCTATCCCAAAATTTGTGCAAGAAATCAAATTAATTTGAGTCAAACTTTGAATCCTGATCAGTGAGCTCTTTATTTCTTTTTTTTAATTAAGGTATAGTTGACATACAACATTATATGGGTTTCAGGTGTAAAACATTTATGTACCTTGAAAAGTGATTACCATGATAATCTATTAACCATCTGTTGCTGTACAAAGTTATTACAATACTATTGACTATATTCCCTGTGCTATACATTCCAACCCTGTGAGTTATTTGCTTTATAACTGGAAGTTTGTACTTATTCCCCTCCCCCCATTCTCTCATAACCCATCCTCTCTGGCCACCATCAGTTCATTCTCAGTATCTATGAGTCAGTTTCTGTTTTATTTTGTTTGATTGTTTTGTTTTTTAGATTTCACATAGAAGTGAAATAATACAGTATTTATCCTTCTCTGTCTGACTTATCTCACTTAGCATAATAACCTCTAGGTTCATCCATACTGTTTCAAATGGCAACAATTCATTCTTTTTTGTGGCTGAGTAATATTCCTCGTGTGTGTATCACTTTTTCTTTTAATTCTTTATTGTTTAAAGTATTACATATGTCTCCTTTTTCCCCCATTGACCTCTCCCCAGCCACCCCCAGCCCTCAGCACATGCCCTCACCCCCGTAGTGTCTGTGTCCATTGGTTATGCTTATATGCATGCATACAAGTCCTTTTGGTTGATCTCTTTCCCACCTCCTCCCCTGCTTTCCCTCTGAAGTTTGTCTGTCTGTTCACTGCTTCTTTGTCTCTGGATCTATTTTTGTTAATCAGTTTATGTTGTTCATTATATTCCAAAAATGAGTGAGATCATGTGATATTTTTCTTTCTCTGAATGGCTTATTTCGCTTAGCATAATGCTCTCCAGGTTCATCCATGCTGTTGCAAATGGTAAGAGTTCTTTCTTTTGTACAGCAGCTTAGTATTCCATTGTGTAGATGTACCACTATTTTTTAATCCACTCATCTGCTGATGGGCACTTAGGCTGTTTCCAAATCTCAGCTATTGCAAATTGTTATGCTATGAAAATAGGTGTGTATATGTCCTTTATGATTGGTGTTTCTGATTTCTTGGGATATGTTCCTAGAAGTGGGATTACTGGGTCAAATGGGAGTTCTATTTTTAATTTTTTGAGGAAACTCCATACTGTTTTCCACAGTGGCTGCACCAGTCTGCATTCCCACCAGCAGTGCACGAGGGTTCCTTTGTTTCTCCACATCCTCACCAGCACTTGTCGTTTGTCGATTTGTTGATTATAGACATTCTAACAGATGTGAGATGGTACCTCATTGTCATTTTGATTTGCATCTCTCACATGATTACTGAATTTGAGCATGTTTTCATATGTCTCTTGGCCTTTTGTATGTCCACTTTTGAAAGGTGTCTAACTCCTTGCCCATTTTTTGATTGGATTGTTTATCTTCCTTATGTTAAGATGTATGAGTTCCGTATAAATTTTGGAGATTAGGCCCTTATGGGATATAACATTGGCAAATGTGTTCTCCCATGCAGTGGGCTTTCTTGTTGTTTTGTTGATGGCTTCTTTTGCTGTGAAGAAGCTTTTTATTTTAATGTAGTCCCATTTGTTTATTTTCTCCTTAGTTTCCATTGCCCTAAGAGCTGTATCGGTAAGGATATCACTATGACATATGTCTGATATTTTGCTGCCTATGGATTCTTCTAAGATTTTTATGGTTTCCTGTCTTCTGTTCAAGTCCTTTATCCATTTTGAGTTTATTTTTGTGTATGGTATAAATTGGTGGTCTAGTTTCATTTTTTTGTATGTATCTGTCCAATTTTTTCAACACCATTTATTGAGGAGACTGTCTTGACTCGATTGTATGCTGTTGCCTCTTTTGTCACATATTAATTGAGCATAATGACTTGGGTCAATTTCTGGGTTCTTTGTTCTGTTACATTGGTCTATATGTCTGTTCTTGTGCCAGTACTAGACAGTTTTGAGAACAGTAGCTTTGTAATATAGCTTGATATCTGGTATTGTGATTCCTCCAACTTTGTTCTTCTTTCTCAAGATTGCTGAGGCTATTCAGGGTCTTTTTTTACTCCATATGAATTTTTGGAGCATTTGTTCTAGGTCTGTGAAATATGCCATTGATATTTTAATGGGGATTGCATTAAATCTATAGATTGCTTTGGGTAGTATGGACATTTTAATGATGTTGATTCTACCAATCCATGGACATGGTATATTCTTCCATTTGTTTATGTCTTCCTCTATCTCTTTTTTCAATGTCCTGTAGTTTTCTGAGTACAGGTCTTTTACCTCCTTAGTTAAGTTTATTCTTAGGTATCTTAATTTTTTTGGTGCAATGGTAAATGGGATTGTTTTTTTGTTTGTTTGTTTCTCTTTCTGTGAGTTCATTATCTATATATATTATAAAGAGCCAGGGGCCGTCACATCTGAAACAACCGAACGGATGACCGAACAGGCTGTGTGGGGTGACAAGGCTGGCAGGGGGGGTTAGTGAGGGACAACCAAATGACTGAACAGCAGGCTGTGTGGAGCAACCAGGGCAGCAGGGGGGCAGGGAGGGGCAACCAGGCCAGCTGAGGGGGTAGTGAGGGGCGACCAGGCTGGCAGGGGGTGCAGTTGGGGGTGATCAGGCCAGCAGGGGGCACAGTGAGGGGCGACCAGGCCGGCAGAGGGGGGCAGTGAGGGGTGACCAGGCCAGCAGGTA
>NW_005871175.1:1755280-1805690 GCF_000147115.1 Myotis lucifugus | reverse complement strand
TCAGGCCAGTAAGGGGGGCAGTTGGGGATGAGAAGGCTGATGGGGGGCAGTTGAGGGCGAGCAGGCTGGCAGGTAGAGTGGTTAGGGGTGATCAGGCAGGCAGGCAGGTGAGCAGTTAGGAGCCAGCAGTCCTGGATTGCAAGAGGGATGTCCGACTGCCGGTTTAGGCCCTATCTGAAACCGGCAGTCGGACATCCTCTGAAGGGTCCCAGATTGGAGAGGGTGCAGGCCAGGCTGAGGGACAACCCCCAACCCATGCATGAATTTCGTGCACTGGGCCACTAGTTGTTTAATAACATGCTATTTAGCTGCAAAGTGTTTGAATTTGTATGCTTGTTTTTATTGTAATTTATTTCTAATATTATACCATTGTGATCTGAGAAGATCCTTGATATGATTTCTATCTTCTTGAATTTGGAGAGACTTTGCTTGTGTCTCAATATGTGGTCTATTTTTTAAAATGTCCCATGTGCACTTGAGAAGAATGTATATTCTGTAGCTCTTGAGTGAAATGTTCTGAAAATGTTGATTAAGTACAACTGATCTAGTGAGTTGTTAAGAATTTCTGTTTCTTTGCTGATTTTTTATCTGGAGGATTTATCCAGTGATGTCAATTAGTATTCAAATCTCCTACTATGATTGTATTGCTGTTGATCTCTCCCTTGATATCTTCCAGAAGTTTTTGTTTTTTAATGTATTTGGATGCTCCTGCATTGGGTGCATATATGTTTACCAGAGTTATATCCTCCTGTTGTATCAATCCCTTTAGTATTATGAAGTGGCCATCCTTATCTCATCAGGGCCTTCATTTTGAGGTCTATTTTGTCAGATATAAGTATTGCTACCCCAGCTTTTTTTCATTTCTATTAGCCTGAAAAATCTTTTTCCATCCCTTCACTTTCAGTCTGTGTGAGTCCTTTGTTCTGAGGTGGGTCTCTTGTAGACAGCATACAGATGGGTCATGTTTTCTTATCCATTCAGCCACTCTATGACTTTTGATTGGAGCATTTAGTCCATTTATGTTTAAGGTTATTATTAATAGGTACTTGTTTGTATCCATTTTATTCTTTATGCCTGTGTTCCTTTTACCCTTTCTATTTCTTCTTTTTACAACAGTCACTTTAGCATTTCTTGCATTGCTGGCTCGGTAGGGCTGTCAAGCGGGCCAGGGTGGAGTGGGCACAGGTTGCTCTGGGTCACACAGTCTGTGCTCTCCCAGAATGGGGCATACTCTGGGTTGCTCCAGGTTGCCCTGGCAGCAGGTCCCACGGCTTGGGGTGGAGTGGGTGCCGGGTGTCTCCAGGTCAGACTAACAGCATGATTCTGGGGTCCAGGGTGGTGGTGAGGCACAGGTTTCCCCCTGGCTTGCACTCACTGTGGGGTCTTGGAGCTGGATCCTAGGATGCTGAGTCCCAGAGGACTGGTGAGAAGGCCTGGTGCGGGAGTTCACTCTGGCGGTGCATGCTCCCTACAGATGTCTGGGCTGTATTACATATTTTTTTTATCTAGTTATTTATCTATGGACACAGGTTGCTTGGCTATTGTGAAGATGCTGCAATGAACATAGGGGTGCATATATCTTCAGATTATTGTTTTTGTTGTCTACTGATGGATACCCAGAATTGAGATTGTTGGGTCAGTTTTGTTTTTAGTTTTTTAGAGAAACTCCATACCATTTTCCATCGTAGCTGCACCAATGTGCGACCCTAGCAGCAATGCACATGTGAGCTCTTTCTGAATCTGGACTGTATCACACCATATTCTTCCCAGTCACATGCCATCCAGCACTTTGTTTGTGATGCTAAGAGAATCCTTACACAAGTCTTTAAATTTAATGGACTAGGGAGAGCAGTAAGTTTCAGCTTAAACTATGCAGTCTTCATATATTATCTCCAATTTAATGAGATAATATCTGAGGAGTGCATAGCTTAATGCCTGGAATATGGTAGATGATCATTGGTTCTCTGCCCTTCAAGCTGCTCAGGTATCAGTGATTATGAGCTTCTTGCAATGTCTATCACCATGAAATATAGAAACATAATGAAAGTTAAATTCATAATATATATTTATCAAAAAACTCTATTCTGTTGTGATTAAGCCTGTGCTAATATATGTCATCCAAAATTAATACTCATTGACACCTTTTTAAAGTGAAAATTATTAACAAATTCTGTTAGATCTGACTCAGAGATGGTTTCTGGCATGACATCCTCTTGTCTTGCTACTCAGTTAAAGAAGCAATAAGCTGTCCTCCAGTGCAAAAGACCACAAGAATAAAAGCTGAGCAGAACACTGAAGTTCACCGATGAGTACGGGGATAAGAGAAGAATGAGGATCTTTTTCTCTCTTCATGACAGGTCCTCAAGGCAATTTTCCAACCAAATCAGACAGGGGAGGGAGGGAAAGCAAAGCAATATATCATGATTTATCCACGATGATTGAACTAAAAGAAAATTCATTTCTATTGATTTGAAGTACAATCTGCTTAAAAGATTCTCAGGGTGGTTTACAGAGGATCGAACTTTGACTTGTGAAAAGGATGTGTTGGAGAACTGTTGCATGGCACATGGTAACATTTTAAAATGACCAAGGAGAAGTCATTATGCAAACCAATCCCTACTAAAGAATTCCTTGTAAAACTAATGGCAATGATGGAATTTATGCTTTCTGTGCTTTGGATTTGCAGCCACTGGAAAAGTTTCAAATGTAGACTAGTAAGTCAAGGACGACACTATGTTATTTATGATAAAACCAAAGATTCCTTCTGTGTTGCCATACAACATGTGCCAACATGGAATTCTTCTGGAGCACTATCAGAATCTCATCTTGCTTTACATCTTGCTTTGCCACATAAGGCAAGCCAGACAAAAAGAAGCTAATTTCCTCAACCTTCTGTGAGATGGCTTCTTACTTGCATCCTGACCCTAAAGTGAGATTAAGTGCCGGCATGGTAGAATCTATGTATTACAATATCTAGAAGGGTTCTTGAACTCAGATCTTTATTCAAGAATGATTGAATAAAGAATGAGTCAATAATGAGAACTATGCTCAATCATTGATAAGATGATAAGAATATGCAGAGTTCTGAAATAAAATTGGCGTTTTTCTTCTCCAGAGTTCTGTTGCTAACCCTTAACCCGTGTAGCTAAGGAAATAGTTTTGACCACTGCCTGCTAAGGTGCCTGGCACATAGTAAATGCCTAACAAACACTTGTGAAAACCATCAATGTGGATCCTTTTATGTATCCTACTCTGGCTTGGTGTACTGTGCTGCCTACATCTTGCTTTAGGGTGCCTATTTTTTTAAAAATATATTTTATTGATTTTTACAGAGAGGAAGGAAGAGGGATAGAGAGTTAGAAACATCAATGAGAGAAACATCGATCCGCTGCCTCCTGCACACTCCCTACTGGGTATGTGCCCGCAACCAGGGTACATGCCCTTGACTGGAATCAAACCTGGGACCCTTGAGTCTGCAGGCCAACACTCTATTCCACTGAGCCAAACCAGTTAGAGCTAGGGTGCCTATTAATTAACTGAGTTAATATTAGTAAGTTTTTCAAAAGAGTATTTGGCACATTGTAAGCATTTTGTAAGTAGAATTAAACATAAACAAACAACAAACAAACAAAATATTACTCACTTAAAGTTTGCTATTCAGGGCTGAGTCTTTGGTACTTGGTTCTATGGAAGGCCTTGCTTTTCCCAATATGTGCTGCAGGATCCTGTCTGCTAATTTTCTTGTTAACCTGGGGGATGAATGTGGGATGTTTTTAGTCACTGTATATCCAGCTTGAATTCTCTACTTGGCATCTGGATTTTCATTTCCATTTATGTTCTCTCTGTGGCAATGAGTGGAATGTTTTCGATCCCCTTTGTCAGGATAAGTCATTTCAGCTTAAAGAGATCACCCACACAGCACAGCGCCAGGCTCCCATTAAACCTCTCCTCGGAGCAGCAGTTCAGAGGGCTCTTGGTGAGTCATTCCACACCCATATCCTGTGAGCTGCGCAGGGGCCGAGAGTCCAGCCGCGAGAGTACATTCAATACTAAAGAACTCAACCCACTTTCCTGAATTTATTCCCCCAAAATGTTACTTTCTGAAAAAGGGACAGCACACGCAGAGCAAAGAATGGGTCAAAAATAGAGCAAAGTCCATTTTTCTTATTCCCTGCCATTTTCCTTTTGCAATGTATCTAAAAGCTGAGAGTGTCAAACAGTAAAGGTAGGAGGGCTCGCTGTCACCAGCTACAGGTAAGTACACTGAGCACAGGTTCTCCAGTACCTGGACTAACTGATGGGTGGGGCCAAAATAAACAACTAAACCATATATTTCTATTCTTTCATTTTTAAACAAACTAACTAACTAAATGAGTGACACTGCTGAATTTAATGCTGCTGTACAGGTGTCTAGCAGTTATATAAAGGCCTTGTGTTGTATTGTGAAGAACGGTACAATTAGAGGTCTTCTCACTAACGTTCACTTGATATCAATCACAGTTTACTGTAACACTTGTCTTATCAGTGGTCTTCCTTTTTCTTAGGGAACTTTTTTCCTAACTCAGCATCCTTATCTCTGAGCCAGACCTCTGCTGGGCTTGGATGTCCTACGACTTTCCCTCCAGAATGTCAGGCCAACTTGGCTGTTAAATTTCTTTCTGGGTTGCTCTTCCCAGATTCCTCTACTTCTCTTCATTCAAAATAAAGTACATTACTCACCTAAGATCATTCTGTAGTCCCCCTACCCCCAAAAAGAAAGGGGGCTTACAATTGCTTTCACAAAGACTGCCTAGATTTTCACTCATGTCTAAGCCCTGACATGGAAGAGATTCATGTAGCAAATGCAATTTTGTAAGAAGAGATGAGAACCCCAGCTTGAGCCCTGCTCACTACACACCCAGGAGGGCATGGCCATGGCTTCTACTGCCATTAAGGGAGAAGAGCATGCAGATGTGGAGAGATGTATGGAAACCACTGTTTCAAGGCTTTAGCTTCCCGGCTTTACCTGCATTTTATCATCTTGGTGAACCTTATCTGAGTAAGAGGCAGAAAGAAAGACAAGCTAAGGGAGACAGGGAAACTGGGTTCCGTTAACTACAAAGTTGTGGCTTTGAGATTTTTGCTTTTCTTCTTTCCTTTCACTGAAGAGGACAAAAAAAATGTGCATTAATAGGAAAGCCTAGTCCAGGAGTAATGGACTTACGTCTCCTAGAACTCTCATTTTCCCTGTTGATGTGATTGAGGAGAAGGGCAGTTGGGGGTGGAGGTGAGGGTGGAGGTTGTGGAGGAGTAGAACAGTGCAAAGAGAGAAACAGAAGGTGAAGGGACAGAGGAGTTTGAGAGGAGGGAAAGGGACAGAGCAAGTAAAGGGAGAGAGGAGAGAGGGCAGGAGCCAAGGGGAGACAGTCCTGGCCTCATCTAAAACACAATTAAAGCTTTGAAAATAGGACCATGCAGGAAACACATATGAAAGTCACAAAGTTCTCTTAACACATGGGGTGAATGAGGAGAAAAAAGGAGCTAAGAACAAGGGGCGTGGAAGACAGAGAGAGAGGAAGGAGAAGGCCAAACCTCACCTCCTAATCATTCTGCCCGAGGCGCTGGAAGTACTTCTTTATAAAGTGTGAAGTTTTAACTGAATCCAAATTCCTGGCATTGGAAACAGTGCCAGGGGCCGCTCATGAGAAACAAAATCTCTTTTTCCTAAAATGAAGAAAATTCTGTTTTTTTCGGTGGCCTCCTCTATCTTAAATAACCTAGGCTCTTCTCCTATTCACTTACTGGATGACACTGTAATAACGCAAAAGGAGAGGCCAGGCCTGACCTACAGTTTCACAACATCTGTCAGAAGACCCCAATCCACTAACCCCAGACAATGGCCCAATTTGTAAGTGCTGTGCCCAGGAACCACACATCCATAGCCACCCTCTCAACCATAAAGTTGTGCAGAATGTCTCAGGGAGATGATAGGGTTGAAAAGTGCTGCAATGTTTATTTTCCCAACCCTGGGGGGTTGGAGGGGAAAGAGGAATCTATAATAATAAAAGCATAATATGTTAATTAGACCGGACAGCTGAACAACCTTCCAGACTAGGCCTCTAGTATTTAATAAATGGTGCTGCCATTGTTGACAACTGCTTTAAGAAAACAAAGCTAGACCCCTATCTCACTCCATATACAAAAATAAATCCCAAATGATTTAAATGTAAAAAAAATGAAAATTTAGAATTTGGGGTTATTTTAGAATTAGGAAGACCTTCTTCAATAAGATTAAAAAACCTAGAAACCATTTTAGAAAGATAGGCATATTTGACTATATAAACAAAATCTTGTATAAAATCTTGTATCACAAAGAATAGGGATACTCATTGGTGTCAATGACTTATTAGATAATTCCACTTACTGAATTCAGGCAAAATCAATCATTGGAAATGACATCATTGGATCTGATGTTCTGACACCATAAGTCTAGAGTAAAATATGGAAGACTATCCATATGCCCCATGCTTCCCTGCACTGCTTGGGTCTGGCCACCTATCTCGGGGCCTCTCACCCTCTGATTTTCACGGTTGGCTACAAATACTGTTAGAGAACTCAGCACATATATCTCCCAGTCCATATTTTCAGATTCCCAAAAGTACTTGGAATACAATGAGAGCGCACATGTGCGTGAGTTATCTGTGTCCTGAAGAAGAAGAGGGAGGGTCAGGAAGAAGTATGTGCCCTCAAAATAGTTAGGATAATATTATAACATTGTATGTTTTTACTAAGAATACATTTATTGGTTTATAAAGTATATAAACATTTTATGAAAATATCCTTTATAAGAAGAATAAGGGAACAAGTAAAAATGAAAAACCACCACATAAAAATTAGGTCTGATTCCCCTTCTTCATTTCAGAAGTGAGAGAAATGATAGATACAGTCAACCTTGCAAATGGATTCCTTCAAGTTTTTCGGTGTCTTTTTTTATATATATAAAATGGCATCAATTGCTGAAAGCAGTATGACCTTTGTTATGCTACATACACTGATACAAAATGTGAATAGTACAAAGTTCCCTATATATAATATAAGGTTTTAATATATTACATTTGTTTCTACATAAACAGACTATAAATATATGTGCCATAGCATGTTTTAGAGTCATGGTTCCCAGCATCTCACACTATGGTACCAAATGAAAAATACATTTTGTTTTTTAAGAAGGCAACAACAAGGGCAGAAACCAGTAGAAATAGCTTTACATGTTAAAAGTCTACACAATACAATAGGTGTTATAACTTGGGCTATAAAATAATTTTGAAATCTGACTAATAATTATTCAGAGAGTGAACAAACCAAATTAGCGTTGACTAGGGTGTAGAGGCCAAATTACTGAAACACTGACTAGTCGGGGTGAACGGGAGGGGCGGGGGGAGAGAGGAACAGAAGGGTAAACTCCTTTCTGAGGCTTTGACCCCACAGCTTGACACTGAACCTGCTGCATTCAGGCTCGGGCGTATCACGTCGGGACAGTATGTGAGTATTCAGCCAGAAGAAACCCGAAGCTGGTCTGTACAGTCAGAATTCTTCAGCACGACAGGGGGCCTCTTCTGAATGTCCTTCCTTTGTGGTGTCTGAATAAAGGATCAGCCTGGGAGACCAGGAGCCAGAGCTGCATCATTTCCTTCCTGGGGCTTGGCCAAGAGACACGTAAGAGTCCGGAAGGAACTCTCATTAGGAGTCGGAAACAGCACAAGGAACTCTCATTTAGCCCAACCGGGAAGAGCACGCAACCTTCTAAAACCAGTAAGTTCGTCTGAAGCCTTTACATTCCCTTGCAGACCCCATGCTCACCTCCACCAGAGCCAACACAATGCATGTGCAGGCTCCAGTAGGCTCTCAAAGCAAGCCGACATCTTCCTTTCTAGCAGTCCAAACCCCACATGTAAGACTTGGCTCAGGACCCACATCCTAAACAAAGCCTCTCAGATGGCCTCAACCCTAACGGTCTGTCCCATCTTCAACACCAACAGCACGTCCACTGCCTGGATCAGCTCTTGTTTTACAGAGGTGTCAACTCCCCAGGTATGGCTACTTCTTGGAGGACGAAGCCATTTCTTGAACTTCTCCTGTTATAACCTGGGGGAGACCCACAACACGGAGCATCATACATGTTTTTTAAATGAATGAAAAAGAGAATAGGGTCAACACTGGGAGGAGACACAACACATTCTTGGGTCACAGGCATCTTGTCAGGAAATGCCTAAGGGCTGGCTCCCTGCAGTCTGAGGTCCTTTTTTTAAAAAAATGAAAATCAAATGTAGCTACTTCCTGGTGGTGGAAAGAACAACACTTGAAAATCTGAGCAGCACCTCGCATGTGATTTCCAGGAGTAGGGATTTGGGTGCCTCCTTTTAAACAGGAGGAACGCTCAGTGCGGTCCCAGCGTTGGGCTGGAGAGTCTGGGCTGCACTGCCAGCCTGCGGTCCAATCTCCATCAGCTTTAAAAGTTCTGCCTCCTCGCTGGAGTACACGGTGGTGTCCGTGTCATCTGAGTGATACCCAGACTGGTAGCCACTGGTCTGGTTGGAGCCTTCAGATGCCACGGACTCCTTGCTTTTGCTGGGCATCAGTCCACTGTGGAAAAAATGGCAACTGCATAAGTTGGCAGAGAGAAGGCAGTTCTTTGGCTTCTTCCCCAAACCCCATTACCACCCCTATGTGGGCTGTAATCTCCCTGGAGACACCAGCCCCTATCTCTCCCACTTGTTAATCAACATATCAGGTTTACTCAGACATTGTCTATTTTCAGTACTAGCATGAATTTGTCCTTGCAGATAAGTCCTCTTATTCAGGTCCGAATCTTTCAAGCCTGAGATGAGATGAAAGGCAGTCTCCTGACTTATGCAAAGGCTCCAACCAATGGAGCATTTTTATGGCCTTGTGGAGTGACAGGTTTGTATACAATGATAGGAGCCAAAGGGACTCTTTCATGATATAAAAGGAAATTGGGATGTTCTGAAAGTCCACTTGTGCTTTCCCCACACTGTCAACTAGGGAATTACAAGGCATGTGTATGGTGTCAATAGAGTTCTCGAGCAGTATTAAACTTTAATAACTTGAAGTGTGTGTGTGTGTGTGTGTGTGTGTGTGTGTGTGCAATCAAGTCAGACATGTCAGAAACTGCTTTTTTACTCATCAAAATCACATTCTTTGGAAGGACTGAGGACCTGGATCACTCAGCAGCATGAAGAGAATGTTTTCAATGGTGTAGAATCATGACAGATGATAATTATGTCAAAGCTGAGACGTGTAGGCTATGTTGACCTAAAATGTCAAGATTTACATTTCTCAAGCCATTCTGAGATGTGGGTTTTCCCCTCAATAAGTGCTTTACCAAATTATTCATGTTAAAAGTTGCAAAATGGATTTTATTAACTCCGTGCTCGTATATGGCGTAAAAGTGATTTCAAATCACTAGAAATGCAATTTTTTCTTTCAATCCAATCCCAATAAAATAAGTTTAGTGTCTCAGGCAATGGCATGGTAACTGGCACATAGTTATTGCTGAATAAATATATTTTGAATCAGTGAATAAAACATGATTGGCTCTCACAGTTTCTTACCTTGGCCTTAAGGCAAACAAAATAGCACAATTGCACATTTTAATGTGTGGTTTTTTTTCAACATGAACATCACTCAATAACCCAGGGGTGTTCCCATTTTATACAACAGATTATAAGTAGATAAAAATCTTCTCTATTCTTTCTTAGAATGAACCCACTAGCAAATAAATAACTACTCTGCAGCCTATTATTCTTTTAAATACAGATTTTCATTTATCTGTTAGGCACATCTATGTAAAACAACTACAAGTTCCTAGGGAACTACATGGAGAAAAGGATATTCAAAACAAAAGTTAGGATTTTTCCCGCAATTATGTAGGCAAACTCAGCCAATAATAGTTAAGTATCTTAAACAAATTGATATTATCTTATTTATATGTCACGCTTCTTAAGAACAGATGCACCATTTATATACAGGTTTGAAAATTCTTCAGAGTCCACAAGATTTTAATAATGGCCTCTTTGTGATTTAGCCAGTACCAGACAAATCTTCTAAAAATCCTCTAATTTATTTCAAATTCTTTTTTAGACTTATCACTTATTTTAATTGTTTTATTTGTTTAAATTCTTTATTATTTAGGTTGATGCAAATTTTCCCAACCAACAAAGACACAAAACGTGAAAACCCTGCACCTACATTGAAAGTTCTAGGCTCCTGCCTACAATGCCTGTTGAAATTTGTCATTTCTATTGGGCTGAACCTTACCTAAAAGACGGAGCTAATTTGTTTCTGTCTTCCAAGGTTTTCAGCTCTTCTGATGCAAGAACCATACCACTGTCCGTTTGGTTGTCCTTTTTAAAAGACAATGAGATGCCACAGTTGATTGAGTGTGTACACTGACCTACCACTTACTTAAACCGATTTCTTAACCCATTTATCAGACAACATGTTCCAATGTTCTGCAGAGGGAGGTAAAGGTGTCATAGCCAGAAACTTTTCAAGCTGAAAGAGGGAGCAACTGCATCCTAGAAGTAGACCCAGACCGGGAAAAGGAGAAGAATTTAGGACAAAGAAGCTGAGGGGCCCATTTCCACCCCTCTTTTTCAGTGATACTATTTACATTGACTGTAACTGGGCATGAAGGTGGAATATCTTGAACCTTGAGCCAGGAGCTTTACTTATAGAAAAAGCAAGGGGGCCTCAGTTTCATTTCAGTAGTGACCCCATGACACAGACCCTCAAGGAAAGCCTTATAATGAGCTTCCAAGACTCTCATGCTTAGGCTAATATTTATTTAGCTAATGTTTCATCCTTTGTATTATTTCTAAGACTATTTTTAAAAGATGTACTTACATCTGGGGTTACTTTTACTACTGGTTCTTCCAATGGGATGTCTTCAAATGTTTTTACACTCACAGGCCGGCTCTTTCGCTTACTGTTCTGCAGATACTGACTGTAAAAGAACAAATATTTATATTTTAGTGGTGGTATATTTGGCTACAGATACCATAAGTGATACCTAAATTCATTATCTTTCAACCACAAGTTTAACCGTGACCTTCAAAACATCCTTTGGAAAAGAAAAACAAAACAAAATCTTTCTCTGCTAGCACACATTAAAGGCTTAATTTCCTGTGAAAGTCCATTTAAAAGTATAATCTCACTGAGGGGCCCAGATGAGCCCCTGTTCCTTTGAATTATACTTCTGAGGTCCAGGGCTGGCCTAAAGAGAACAGCAGCAAATTAAGTGATCGACTGCCTTCTGCTTGGCTTCCTCGTTGCATGCAACTGCTCCACTGAGTTCTCGCCGTATCAGAGAGTGTTTCACAGCTTCCTGGCCATGTCCTAGGAAAATGTTTCTAGATAATGTCTACAGAGCAAACGTCCAATGGAAGATGGGTAAGGGAAACGCCTTGAGATGTCACTATAGGGTGCTGAACCCAGCAGGATCGGAAGATAATCACCTCTGTCTACATATAATAGCAGCTTCGTGTGTAGACAGGGGCAGGCTCAGTCTCACTGTCCCCTATTTCCAGCCCTCAGAGTTGCTGGTCTTAGGAAAGGGCAGTGATACACGAGTCACGAGATATTTTGTCTATTTCAAAGTCTACACAAACTTGGGAACGTCATAAATATTTCTATGCCTCTGTTGCTTCATCTTTAAAATGTATTGGCATAGCCTTCCCTCCATCAATCAGAAAGATGAATAAGGAGGATGAATGAGGTGGTAAATAATGGTACATGGTAAGTGTTCTTAGAAAGAATGATGGTCTATTAACCAAAGCTTCTTTTCCTCCTTTGTATTCAAAAGGGTGCCAGTTTCCCTCAGGAGCCCAAAGACTGGGACTTGTCAGACAACATCTCCCGTGTCCAGGGGGTGCTCCTTCCCTGCCTTGTGACTTTGGGTGAGTCTGAGCCATCTGGTTAACATCACTGACAGCCTGAGTGGTGAGCAGGGGAGCCCTTTCGCAGGGAGGGACAGCAAATTCAGTCTTCACTCTTTTCCTAGCATGCTTTCCACCGTAGGCAACCTTCTGGATGTACTAACTTGTGTTTCCTTATGTTTTCTGTGAATGAGTGGAGTGAGGACTCGCTTGGGCCAAAGGAAGAGAATTAAAACCAAGTTTCCCTCTCCTGCCCCAGGAGGCTGGTTCTTCCTCCTACAGAGAGGAGCCAGTGAAGTTCACAGTGACATCCTCACTCAGGAATCTCCACAAGAAACAAGACACGATATACGTGGAGACAGAAAAAGCCCCCTTCTCCTAAGTTCAGTCCCGAAAAGTGGCAGTTGCTCAAAACTATTGGAAGCATAGTCAACCATTCATTCACTCCCTCATTCAGGAATCCCATCATGTGCCAGGCTCTGTGCTAGATGCTCCTCAACCATCGTCATGTGGCATCTTCACAAACAGCACCTCTCTCTAGGGTTGAGGAGGGTAAGACCAGAGCCAGTGACACCAATGAGGGGGCAACCCCACTCATCTGGGAGAAAGAAGAGGAGCCTAAAGAAAGGTGACGCTTACAGGATTGGGAGAAGCGGACAGATTCAAGAGATATTCAGGATACAGAATCAACTAAAATTGGTGACCCTGGGCAATAACGCCGCTTCCTTAGAAAGGGCAGCTCCTTGACTTCTGAGCCCAGTAACTCCAAAAGTTGATGGCTCCTCACAGTTAAAAAGGCATTTTCATGGATATTGCTGCATTTGTTCCTCCCAAAACTACAAAACAGGTTGTGTGTGTGTGTGTGTGTGTGTGTGTGTGTGTGTGTGTGTTGTGTGTGTGTGTGTGTGTGTGTGTGTGTTATTTAGGGAGGAAATGGCTAGAACACAATGGATTCACACTTTGGTATTAGACACTAAAGCCCATGTAGGTGGTGTTTTTTGTTGTTGTTTTTGTTGGCTTTTTTGTTTTGTTTTACCCTGCTCTACGTTAACTCCCTTGGAAAAGTACCAGGAAGGAAAAAGAAGAAGAGAGCAGTGCATATGATTGATTGTTCAGGTTTTTATTAAGTACCTAGTATGTGCACAGCACTGCTCTCTCCCATGTGTGGCCAGACTGTGTGATGAGACTTGGTGGGGAGAAGGGGTCTCTGGGGTATAAGATAGACAAAAGATGGAAAAAGGACAGTTTTGCTTCAAGCTGTCTAAAATCAGAGCCAAATTCAGAAACCTCTAGCTAGCAGACTGTCCCAAGCATCAATCTTCAAGGAACATTTAGTCATCACCAGCAATTAACCAAAATGAAGAAGATGCTGTGTGCCAAAACCTTTCTCTGTGAGAGAACTGAAAAGAAATCTTTGATAAGCTGCTTGGAGTGGGACGTGAAACTACCAGGGGAAATGATGGAGCAACCGCAGATGGTCCCCAAACTGCCTTCAAAGAAAGATGAGTGCAATTAATATGTGTTTTCTTGCAAGAAGCATGCAAACCCGGGGCCAGAGCTGATCCGCAGGGGAAACAAGAGACAAAGCTAAGTCTAGCCACCGGTGGTCCTTCCTCCCCACCCTTCCCCCCGCACACCTCTCAGCCTCTCTCTAAATAAATGCTGAACACATATTTTTAACCAGGCAGCAAATCATGAGGTTGGCTCCCACAGTGATGCCTCTGTCCAGCTCTACTTATAATGCAATGGAATTGAAAAGTAGAGGGAGGAAGCAAGTGAGAAAGACTCCTCAGCTTTTCTACTTGACTGGAAATTTGGGAGAGGAGGAAACAAGTCCGCTGAGGGGTACCCCCGCCTCGGCTCTCTCTCCCCAGGGAAGCAGAAGCACAAAATGAAGTGTGCCGTGTGCAGATGCCTCCATTCCGCCTTTCTTTGAACCCAGATGATTAAAATGTGACCGTGGAGTCTTATTTTTATAAAAGGAGAAAAGGTGGAGGCGGTTGGGGAGGGCATGCAGACAAAAGATTCCAATTTCCATTTTATTTTTCAAATTATGGCTGGATAAAAGAGAAACTGAACTGGAAAGGCCAATTCAAAAATCACAGGCAGAAAATAGAAGCCAGGCCTGTGCTTGGAGTGTGATGTCACATTTGTCCACGCTTCTGGGGATAAATGTTAGCAGCCCTGTCTCAGATCCTGCACCGCGTTTGGCACTTCCATTACACAAACATGACTTCATCCACTCTCAGCACCATATGCAAAGCGCCCACGCCAGCCAAGATGCTGCCGACTTGGTCCTCATTCCACCTGGTCACAGAAAACCTAAGGAACAGACTTCAGGATCAAATGGCTTTCCGATCAACGAGAAGGCAATAGTGTTGCGGGAATAATTACCACACCAGAAGGCCAGCTGAACTTGAACTAGGACTTTTTTTAAAAACTCGGGAGTGGAACTGTAGGCGTTCATTCCATTGCTCGTTCTCTCTGACAGCCCCTCTTTGGTGAGGGAGAAAGCGGCACTGCGTTCGATATCAGAGAAACTGGATTCATCCTGGGGATGTGATTTAAGCAGCTCACGTAAGAACTATAATTTATGGAGTGCTCCCTAAGTGCCAGTGTATTCCCTTGGAAATACGTTATATCGGTAATTCTCCAAACAATCATTTTCGAACACCAGGGATCTGGCCTCAGTCCCAGTGAAGATCTGCCCCAGAGCACACAGCTGCTAAGGGGCTGACCTGGGCGTCCACGCCACTTCTATCTGGATCTTGAATCACAATATTGTATTCCCCCAGGTAATCCCTCTGAGCCGCACGTTCAATATCTACATCAAAAAAGGTAACAGTTTCTACCTTGCCTAACACAGAGTTATCATGTGTGCAAAATCAGAAAATAGAAGGAAAAGCTGTTTGAAAAATGCCAAGAGTCCTTGACAAAAAGGAATGGGCAGTTCACTTGTTGGCCTCTAACCCCTCTGAGCTTTCTTGTCTCTCAACAGAGTTTCCGCTGCCCAGTGCGATTCCATGGCACAAACTGTCCAGGTGCCTCCTCCTCTTCTATGTGGCAACCTGGCCAAGGGCTTCAAGGCCTGCATCCCTCCCTTAGCCACAGCACAACACCAGGGCAGCTTGGGCCCATGCTGTCAGCGGGTCCAGTTGGAGGAGGAAAACACCCAAAGTGGTGTGAGAAGAAACAAAGCAAAGGGAAGTAGTCCCGGGCTTAGCAAAAGGCAATTTTCATATCAGAATGTAGAAAACCATATCAACTTTTTCCTCACGCACAGGTGCTGGGAGACAGAAAAAAGAAAGCTGCCTTCGGAACCCCTTTACAAACCAGGGTGGGACTGCAGTGCACGTGTTTTAAATAAGCCCAGAAGTCTCATTATGCAAATAAAACCCTGAAAATCAGACTTGGGAGGGGTTTCTGAAGATGTGCTGTCCGGTCTAATCCAGGGCACATCCCCCTGGCACACTGCATCCTAGCCCCAGAGGCCCAAGTGTGTTTTCATATAGGCACAGAACTCCTCCTTCCTGAGTCTTTCCTGAGCCATTTAATTCACATTAATAAAAGAGTACATGGGGATAATTTAAATACAGATGTCTTTGTAAAATTGGTCTCTCTTTCTGGAGATTAACAAACTGTGGCATTCCAGCTATTTGCAGCTGCAGGGCTTACAATTCTGAAAAGGAAGAGCTACAGCAGCAATGTGGGCTACAGATGGGCGGAAACGCACCTACCCGGGCCCTCTTCAAGGAGCGCTTCTCTTTCTATTAGCCTCAGGGCTACGGTTTAATGTGGAAGTGGGACGCAGCAGCTTTATGACATGTCTTCCTTCCACCCCCTCCCCAAGGTGACCTTGAAGCACCCCCCGCCCCCCCCATGAACAGGGGAGGTTGGCCATATATAGTACCTGATTCCTGCTGTGTTGTCATAATGGAATTTGGGGTCACACGCTTCCTCTTCCTCCATACAGGAAACAGGTGAGGTGGGCAGAGAGAGTCCAGAATCCTCTTCCATGCTCAAAGTCTCTGATATCGGAAGGACAATGTAGTCTTTGCCATCCTGAAACAATAAACACAGAGTGCTATTGTTATGGCTGCAGTCCTCCCAGGGCCTTTTCATGAAAAAAAACAAAGGCCGAGGGAGCTTCTTGGTTATGGGGTCTGTTGCCTTCATGTCGGAAATGTAAACCTTTAAGACAACATTAAAAATGTCTTGTCAAAACAAAAGGGCACTTGAAAGGGATGTGCGCATGAAAGTATACGCAAGGAGCTCATGACTAAGCAGATGGGTAAGGGGACACCGAGCACTGTGGCCACAATGAAGACCAAGCAGGCTGTGGGCACAGATGCAGCCACAGAACACGCAGGGCCCCGCAGAGCTGAGAAATCATTTGTTCACAAAGCCCTACCCACACAGGCCAGGACCTTTAAAGGGCATGTTGTCCAATTTTAGCCTCTACATTCCAAGGCAATGGAAAAACTGATCTCGGTCTAGAGAAAAGCAATAAATGTGCAGGAAAACAGGTCTTCTAAAAGCAAAGGTCGCCCAATTTAACATTATTTCATAAAAAAAAAGAAAAAAGGGCAAGATGATACCTTTAAATGTTTGAAAGGGTCATGATAAAGACAGATTTGATCCACTGTCCCCCAGCTGTTCAAAAGAAAAGCAGGAGGAAATTGGCTTCCATTCATTGTAGTAAGAGGTGTTGACTACAGATTAGCTTTCTAGTGGTAAAGGCTACAAGTCTAAAATCCTCCCATGGAAGTTATGGAGGCCTCGGATTTTTACTGGGGGGAAAATAAAGCTATGTGTGTTTGCCTGCAGAATATATTAAAAATTCCTTGAAATTCCACCCATTGTTGATATTCTTTACATCAACTTTACAAATTTGTTGTTGTTGTTACTTTAGAAGAGCATCTGAAGGCTTAAAAAGATGCATTGGTAGGAATAAGAGTGGTCTGCTCCCAGGATATGAATTAGGACTAGAAGCTGAAAAGAATATAGCTCCTTATTCAGTGGCTGAGAATATAGCATGGTGGCCATGACAAGGTCTAGGCAGTAGAGAAGTCCTAGACACCAAAGTACTCTTTAAAGAAGTTTATTGGATGGAGGTCACAAACCTGCTGAGCATTAGCCTGTAACAGATTTCCCAAATGTTCCACCAGCTCTGAAAACGTGGGTCTCTGATTGGGCTCCCCATGCCAGCAGTCAAGCATGGTCTGGTACCTAGAAAAGCAAAACACTGATGTTATTAACTGCCTCTTTCCTCCTGGTCTGATGCTGAAAACAAGCACTTGAATAAGTAAACAGTTACAAAGAGTCTACCAGGAGCCAAGATGCTCAATAGGGATACAAAAGACACTTGGTGCTCCCCTACACTTGGAGCATCAGATGTGTACAGAAAGGAAAATTACAGATCAAGATATAATTTTTTAAAAAACTAATTGAATGGTATAGATATCATGCTGTCATTTCAAGAAGGGATAGCTTTGTGCTTGAGATTTTCAAGGAGGGACTACAAGAAAGAAGTAGGACACAAACTGGGCCGCGAAGAGGTACATATAATGTCTTCTAGGCAGGGAGATTTTGTGAAAAAAGAAAGAGAATCAAAGGATACTTTTAAAATCTTACATTTCTGGTGTGGTATAATCAGGGGCCCTCATTCTAGTGCCTTCTTTCAATCGCCTGCAAAATTCCTCATCAATCTTTACTCCAGGATATGGAGAAGCACCTAGAATAAGACAGGAATGGGATGTTTGTTATTTGATGTTCTCTTATAGAAAGCCCCGAACCTGCTTCTTGAACATACTGATCACCTATATATTTTTTCTTTCTTTTTTTAAGGTTTTACAACACAAAGCTTGCGAGTAAGTTTCACCCAATAAAGGTTGAATATAAGACAGGGAAAGGTGATTGCGGGCCACTGATTTATCATTTTATTTGGAGTCTGGATGGAAGGACCAAGAAAAGTGACTTACCTAAGGAAAATATTTCCCAGAGCAAGACACCAAAGGACCACACGTCACTCTGAATCGTGTACACTCTGTCAAAAATTGTTTCTGGGGCCATCCATTTCAAAGGGAGGCGTGCCTAAGCGGGTAGAAGACAAGGAATCAGATTCCAACTTAGCAACTTTCTAAAAGGAAAAACACTTCCTTTCCTCCTGAACACAGGTCCTGAAGTTTGCAAAGAGGAGTTTGAATTCTGCAGATTAACAGGTCACTAGGTTCATCTTTGAAACTTACATCTCCTTTTCTGACATAATCAGGGTCTTTGTAAATATCCCGGGCCAAGCCAAAGTCACAGATTTTAACCACGTTCTTCTCCGACAAGAGGATATTCCGTGCCGCCAGGTCCCTGTGGATACACTGCAAAAAGAATCGTGTGTGCTTTAGATTTCAGCACAGCTGATCTTTTCTACATCTGTTGTGACCTCATGCTTTAAAAAAAAAACACACACACAAAAAAAAACCCACCCACATCAGAAAACCAACTGATTAACAAGCACCAGGTTAATATCTTTTATCAACACTTCAGGGGAAAAGTCTGAGGTTCGCTGAGACGCACATCTGCTTATTCCATAAACAGCCCCAGATTTTGGAGTTAAATAATTAAGTTATAGTATGATGAGGGAGTCATAAATAGACTTCTCTTGGACACAATTAAGAATGTGTTTCTGGTCACATCCACACATCCCTTTTGCCCGGCTCCATATACGGTTGAAACATGTTATTCTAAGGGACGCCCCAGAATGGGGTTTATTTTGAATGAATGCACGGAAACCAGGAACAAGGGGCTCTCACTGGTTTGGTGCCTTTGTTGGTTTCCCCATTCCATATGTAACTGAAGCTGCACTGGCGCTGATAAACAGTTCCCAGTGGGGCTCATCCTGTTTTCAAAGTGTAGGGTTATCATAAAGGCCCACAGAAGCAATGTCAGCTTCTCACTAGCCAGGTTGATCCTCTGGTGCACTGAAAAGGAAAACCAACTCTCCTCGGCTTTCCTTCTAGTCTTTCCCGCTCCCGTTTCTCCCTTCTCTATATCCCCCAACTTCACCTAACTTCCTACTACTGAGCAGCGTTAGCTCCACCTGGTCGATTGGTGAGAGAATCAGAGTCAAGGGGAACATTTTTAAGTGAATAAAAGGCGTAGATGCGAATTCTTAGGCCAGTGCACACGTGTTACTGGCCGCCCTGCACCTCACACCTCACGTCAGTGTAGTTCTTCCCTCTGAATGAGGCATATTTAAAAGCACATCATCTAGCATGCCTGAGCAACAGGGGATTCCAAAAAACAGACAGCCCTCCCTACTTTCTTTCCAACCTAAGAGCTTCCTTTTTTAGCCCAACAACCAAGTGATATTCAATGAATCACTGGGTAGATGCAAGGGAAGCTAAGGGATCTCCCTCCTCCCCATTCCCTGCCCAGTCCCTGAAAGGAGCCCTGACTAAATGGCAGGCTCTGGCCTTAAAAAAGGTAATTTTAAAAAATCAGAAGGGCAAAGGGCCTTCGTCTTTGGGAAAATCCTGTAAGAGCCTGCTTCTCTGCCTTCCCTGTGGGAGGGAAGACAAGAGCTCCCCACCGATATAGCTGAGATCCTGAAGCTCTGAAAGCTGTCATGACCTTTACATTTCAGAAAAATAAGTGGATTAGGAAGTTTACTCTAATTTAGAAAAAACAAAAAGCAAATAAACAAACCAAAAAACCCAAAACTTAGTCTTTCTTCCCCCAGGAGGCTGCAGCAGCAAATGCGTTTTGCCAACCAACAATTTTTCTTGACACTTAATTTGATGATTTTTTTTTTTTAATGTCAAACCACCCATTGTACCTTTTGCCAGAGAGGTGACTTCAGCCAACCTTGCTCCCTCCTTGGTGTTTACAACTTTTGGAATATTTGTAACTTGTCACGTCCCACCTCAGCCTTTGTTTGGCCTACTTTTCTAATTTTAGCTCTTTTAATCTCTCTCATCTGAAGCCTGTCCTTCCTGGTTTCTAATTATACCACTAACAAATACTTCTTGATGGATGGTGATGAATGTAAAATAAATTAAAAATAAACATATCTGCAAGGCTCAGTCCCTCACCTCTTCCAGGTCATTGCTCACATGTCATATGCTTATAAAGCCTTCCTTGGCCACTTTGTTTAAAACTGGTGTACACAAACATAGGAGCATGCGCACACAGTATGCCACTCCTGCACACTCCATAACCTTCCCTGCTTATTCTTCCCCACAGCACTTACCCCCATCTGACCTACTATGTATTTTACCTGTTGATATTTACTGTTCGCTCAACCCGTGAGAATGCAAACTCCATGAAGCTAGAAGTTTTGCCTGCTTGCTCAGACAGTATCCTTAGTGCTTAGAAGACTGCTTGCCCTTCGGAGATGCTCAATAATCAGAGGCTCAAAAATCACATAAATTAATTTCGTGAAATCTCTATATCCCCTTAAAAAGCAGAAAAAGGGGCCTCCGCAATAGAGTCTCTTCATGATCCCAGGAGTAGTGAATGAATTACAGTCCCAAACAAACACCAATGCCTGGCACTGGGGGTCTTATTTCCAAATCTATGAACTGAAGAGGCACTGTTTCCCCTTGAGCTGTCTTACCTTCCGAGACGCCAAAAACTCCATGCCCTTGGCCACCTGGAAGCTGTAACAGATGAGGTGCTCCAAGGTCAGGAAGTTCTTGTACAGGTCTTCAGAAACTGCCAGAAGGAGCAGGAGACAGAGATCAGTATTTCCACCAGAAGCTATTTGTTTATAAGTTTGTTAGAATAGTCTTCATTTTATAACGTGGGAGTTAAATTTCGGGAAATACAAGAAGAAAGAAAATGCCTCTATCTTCTGTAAATTTTCTGAACACCAGTTTATTAGCCTTCATCATACCCTTTAGCAAAAACAGTTTTTCCATTTCAGCCAAACTGAACCAGCAAATCCAGGAGACAGAATAGAGGTGAAATTGGTGCAGATACCAGGGTGAAAGAGGACTTTTTCAAATGTACTGTTCTAAACTGTTGTTTTTTTCATGTACCCGGAGGGGTAAACAATAGTTTCATATCAAGAACTCTAAAAATAAAACAACAATATTCAGGGTCACTGAATCTTTTCTCTCCAGGCTTTGTCCTGGGACAAAGAACAAAGGTCAAATTATAATCTACAACGGATAACTAAAAATACCAGAAATATATTTACTTCTCTCACTTTCAATATGAGAAAGTGCTGTAAACACAATAAACCTGGCCTACAAGGATGCTTTCTTCCTTCAAGGATATGAATGAAAGATAATACGAACGTGAAGAGAAATGACAAATTTACGTAAATTGGTGGTATTTACATCCGTGCAACTGGTACAAATAAACACTAAGACATTAATGGGTGTTTCAACATCTCTTAACTTTCATCAGATAAGATAAGACATGGCTACTTTCCTGGAGACAATTACCAAAGTAAATGAAAAGTCAACTGTAATAACCTTGTAAGTATTAAAAGGGCTTCAAACCATTTTCTCAAATGACTTTTTACACTTAGACCCAGAGAGCTGTCTGTGAATAATTAGTGAAAACCCTTCATTTTCCAAATGAAGAAATGGAGGGAAAATCCTACACTCCTTCTACTCCAACTTACTACCTCAATCCCTTGGGTTTCCAGCTCACTGGCTACCATGTTGTGAGAGAGAAGGATAGGGCAGAGATGGCTCCACTCAGGGTGGGTCCGGTTACGTGAGGTCTAGACAACCTTCCCATACTCTTCTAGACCACCGTCCAGCCTCACACTGCCTGCCAGGCTTCTAAGGGAAAGAAGTTGGATTTCAGTACTACCCATGGCCTCAGGTCAAGGGAAATAGTGAGTGTCTTCTCCCACTATTTCATGATTAGATTACTTAGAGCTCATGCCTCAAAAGGAGGCAGATGTCGGGAAGCCCTGTCTCTATATCCATGGAGCTCCCTCTGCTCCTTCTGAGGGAAGCGGATATATGGTGTATCCTGGAGTCGGAAGAAATCCTGGAAGTTCGGCTGGGAACACAGCACCACTCAGAAAGAGCCCTACATTATCCTAGGAAGCATAACTGGGTAAAGAAAGGTGTATTTACCAAGACTCCTCTGAGGAAGTGTGGGTGAAAGGAAGACTTGATAAGCCAGGTAGGGTGGCATAGAAACAACAGATGCCCCCTACACTGCCTTGGAGAAGGTTGGGTATAACTAACTGAACTTCTGCTGTGCTGGTGAAGTAATCAGTGTGGGGCTGAACTGCTTTGGGCAACAGGGAAGCTGATTAGCCACCAGAGAGAGCCTCCTTTGCCCTTCTAGAACACAGCTCTGAGTCTCTCCTGCCAATATTTTAAGAGCATTGGTTTGACAGTTGCCTATTGCTCAGTTCTCCTGGGGTTTGAGATTTCTCAGGCTAGCCAGGCTTTGTCTTACAGCCTAACCTGCTTCCACACTCCACCTTTCGGAGACTAAATGGAGCCAGTCTAGAAATTCAAATATTGGGTAGTGTTGGACTTTTCCCTTGGCAAAATCTCTCGTTACACCCTGTCACCTTGTCTGTTCCTACAAGAGCGTGAGTGATGTGTGGAGAAAGCAATGGCAGGTACCTTCCTCCTCCTCCACATCACTGAGGGATTTCTCCTCCACAAATCCAGAGCTGGCTGAGCTCTGGCTGCTGGTGATACTGTCCAAGCGGCGTTTAGGGTCCATGGTTATTTCCCCAACGTATTCTTTCCCTGGACGGAATCGTGTCCCTTTGGTCTGTAAAAAACACACACAAAAAACAACACACGTGAACAAACTCCTCGACTACAAAATGGATCTCTAAAATGTAGTAAGCTTTGGAAACAATTGTAACTATTAAAAAGCAGACCAGAATGACATCAATGTCAAGATTATGAAAATTTTAGACAAGTGTTCTACATAATAGATTTTCTTCCACCAAGTCTAGCTCCTTTTTTTTTTTAGCTCACAGAACTAAATGCCTTATTTCAAGTTTCACTCAGACACACTTCTAATATTAGAGTGCTCTTTACAGAGCGATTTCCACTCACCAGGGTCAAATAGGGGAGAGAGAAACTAATCCAGAACTGTCCCTATCCGTAACTACGCCCACCTTCTCCCTTCCTCAGGCCCCATCTATAATGGGTCAGTAGATTAAAGTCACAAAAATAAAACATGAGAAGATTAGAGCCCCCAGAAGGTAAAAGAGGAGGTTACAACACTCAAGAGGTAATTCAAGAAGATTCCTCACAAGTTTTTCACAGAATTTTAACAAAAAATTGAATCTGTACCGCTCTGAATTTTCCTCCATTTTACAATGTAGCCAGAGTTGAGTTAGGAAATGACATACCTTGTAGGGGACAAATTCATTTCTCTTGCTCCTTAAGTAAGTTGATAGGTTCCCAAACTTGCAGAATTCCACAATCACCATGAGTGGGCCTGTGGAAAGCACAGAATGTCAAGAAAGGAAAATATTTCTCACTAAGTGTTTAACATATTTTTGAATCAGAAAATACCAGAGAAATGCTACAACCTTTTACTGGGGACAGGATCATAGGAATCAGCTGGTCATAATCCCCTTATATTGTAGCTTTGCTTTTTCCAAAAGGCAATTCCACAAGATTGACAAAAATAAAAAATAAAAACCCACCCACTTGCTTTTCTATACAATCACCTAAGATGCCTCCATTTTAGGAGAAACTACTGTTAAGGTCCTTTGTTTTTAATTTTGGGGGGAAGTTTATTTTTCTTATCTGAACACCTATTGCACAAGTGGCAAACTGCATTATAGTGATGTGACATTTTTTATTTCATAGGAAGATCCAGAATTATTTATAGTGCCCACTTAACCTCCATGAAATATATTTATAAGTATCTGAAAATCTCGCAAAGTATCCTAAGTTAAGGAAATCAAGGCCATGAGAGTTGAATGGTTTCCCTCAAAGACTAGCAGAGATGCATATGCCCAAATCGCGCAACCAGAACCATCCACAGATACTCACCTCCTGGCTTGGTACAGGCGCCTAGAAGATTGACCACATTGAGATGATGGCCAATATGAATGAGGATCTTGAGTTCAGACATGAGGGCTCGGTGTTCACTGTGTGTTGCTCCCTCTACAAATACAGGGGGAAGAGGGAAATCAAGAGTGTGGCCATGCCAAAACCGGTTTGGCTCAGTGGATAGAGCATCGGCCTGCGGACTGAAGGGTCCCAGGTTCGATTCCGGTCAAGGGCATGTACCTGGGTTGCGGGCACATCCCCAATAGGAGATGTGCAGGAGGCAGCTGATTGATGTTTCTCTCTCATTGATGTTTCTGACTCTCTATCTCTATCCCTTCCTCTCTGTAAATACTCAATAAAATATATTTAAAAAAAAAGAGTGTGGCCATTACTTTGGGAAGACTGATGAAGCTCTGCAACTTTCCCTCCAGCGATGATACAACTGTAGCCCTATTTGCAAACTAGTGCATTCCCCTGGAAGTCAAGTATAAATTACATTTTCTAATTCTAAATCAAAATCTTCCTTTAAGTGCACTCAGAATGTTTGATATTTAAAGGAACCCATTGTGGACTCTTTTGCAAAGTGGAGAATACATCTGCAAATGGAATTGTGCCCAGATTTTATTCTTTTGTAAAATTGGATTTTCATTTACCGGGTTTACTATGCTTCTTGGGGCCTGATTATTTCGTGCTTCCTCGTAAGGAAGCAATACCATGGATTAAATATCCTCATGTGTTCAGGGCTATGCCGAAGTTCCCGCCAATCTTTGCTGAGCAGGAAACTTAACAAGGGCCAGCTGGCAAGGCCAGTTGGCACACGAAGCTGATGAGGCTAAAAGTGTAAGTTTGATCCAGCACCAACCGGTAGACTTCCCTATAATTCACAGACATGGTCCACACCTCAGGTCCTGATAAGCCACCTCAAAATTACATATCCCTTTGGCCACAAGAGAGAACAGGCAAAAGGGGAGAGATGGCTTTGAAATGCCATCAAGACCTATTGACAGAGGGTAGGTAGCATCATCTCCATCAATAAAAGCACATCACAACTGGAGCAAAGGGTTTTGTATGCATCACCTCCCCAAATTAAAATAGCAAGTCCAGACTTCCATTACTATTAGGATTAACAATTATTCACAAAGTTGTTAATTTTTTAAATATCACCCATAATCCTTTTATCCTAGCACACCATCCTTATTTTTTATATTATCTTTTATATGTGAAATATTTAACATATTACAATTCTAGGGAGCATGCTGTTTTTGTACTCTACTATAGTATTTTTATTTATTATATCAAATTTATTTTCATGTTCTAATGGTCTATAATTATCTTACTAAAGCACCATAATAAAGTAAGAAATAATTTTTATGTAACCAAGGTGTCCCCCCCCCACTACACCCCCCCCCCCCCGTAGCCAGGCCACTCACTCATTACAGTTGTGCAAGCTGTGTCTTGCACAAGGACTCCCAGGCAAGGTGGGGAGGGGGTGTTGCTGAAATTCATCCCTAACTTTGCCTCCCTGGCCATGTACCCTGGCATGAAGCTATAAAAGATTTTCACAAAAGTATATAAGTTGACTGCATGCTTGGCTAGTGGGTCCACCTAACCACAGAGCCGCTGATACAAGCCTTTCCATCATGTGTAAAGACCAGATGAAACAGATAGAGGGTTTCATCACCATATAATTTTGCTTTTACCTTTCAACATTTTGACGGCCACTGTCTTGCAAGTTGCTGTCTTGTCGATTCCAAAGGCATCCGCTTCAATCACTTGGCCAAAGGCACCACGTCCAAGAGGCTTACCTACAGTCAACAGTGACAGCAACAATAAAACAGATCTGGGCTATTACACCACCCAAGTGATATGCAGAGATTCCAATGAGGTACAGTGACCATACATTCCAGTTTAACATGAACAGTCCAGTTTACTCCTTGTCCTGGCTTAATTATTCAATATTTACCCCCTTCACTCTCTAAATGTCCTGCTTTGGATGATTATAAAGGGACCCTACTTCTAAGTGACAAAAATGGGTAATTATTCAAATTCAAGCAATGAAATGAATATTTCTGAATTAGAATCCAACATTTGTAAAGACTAGATTTGTCACCATCCTAAAGAAAGACGAGATGGCTTAATAAATCCAGTATTAAATTAATATAATTTGAAAGCATACCTAGTTTCAGCCGGTCTCTGGGGAATTCCCATTTGCTGGCATCATAAGGCAGGCGTTCACAGTGTTCATCCAAGGGGAGTTCATCTGGATCCATGACGATGGACAAGTAGCCTGTCTTCAGTTCCCCTCCATTGGCCTGGAAATCATTACTCCTTTAAGTCACACACACTCTGTTGTTTGGCTGTTGTTTAGTGTGCTTGTTACTGTTTTGATAGAAGCCCCATTCCTGATGTCCCATTTTTAAATAACACTCATGGATTTTGAGAGTAGTCCTATTATAATCCTGTTTCCAGTGTCCCCACAACTCCCAAATAAGCTCAGAATTAAGTTATTAAATTTTAATTACACTAGACAGTCCAAGCCCTTTTCTCCTCTAGTGGTTTCTATCAATTAAAGCCCAGTGGTTCAGCCAAAAGAAAGAGGGCAAGATATTATTGTATTGAAATAAACTGTGCCCATTAGCCAAAACAATGGGAAGAAGCCCTAGTCAGCTTTCATTAATCATGAAAACCAACATGCATGGGATGGAAGAGAAACTATTTTGTTACCCGCTTAACAGTCCGTAGAACAATGACAAGAAGTAGCCAGAAGAACATGGCAATCACAGCAGTTCCCACTAGAATAATGACTTCCAAGTTGGTCTTTTCCTGGGCACCTGAAAAGACACAATTGAATGAGCATCAACAGTTGGAAACTCATATCTTTTGATATAAGATGACAACGTTAAACACTAAAGCAAGATCTCAAGCTTACCAACATGGAAGAATCCTGAATAAAGTCACACACCTCTAACTTGGATGGAATTTATCCTATTATTAATGGATAATTTAAAGTTTGTTAAACTTTGCTCATGAAAACTTCCAACAATAAAATTCTAAAGTAATTAAGGGTAGAAATAGCAATATCTTCAAAGACAGCCATAGAAAGTGTTTGAAAGAAGAGAAGACTTTGATGGGGAAAAAAAAGATCATGTTCTATAGAGAAGAAAAGTACTTCTAATGGGGGAAAGTAAATGTCTGGTTTTACTCTGATAATCTGTGTTTTGATCTGTATAGTTTTGAGAAAGACTAACAAGGAACAAACAAAATAGAAACAAACTCATAGAGAACATTTTGATGTTTGCCAGATGGGAGGAGGTTGGTGAAAATGGGTAAAAAGGGAGAAAAGATTAAGACATACAAATTGTCAGTTATAAAAGCAGTCACAGGATGTAAAGTACAGCCAAGGGAATATAGTCAATAATGTTGTAATAACGAGAAATGGTGTCACTTTATAAGTTATATCAATGTCTAATCACTGTGCTGTATATCTGAAACTAATACAATATTGTATGTAAACTGTAACCAAAATATACATATATATTTAAAGAAAGCTCTCAGGAAAGGAAAGAGAAGAGAAAAAGCTAAAGGTGGGCAAGGAAAGCTGCAGAAGCTCATCGCTCCAGAGGACAGCTCTGAGTGGGAGAAATTGAGCCCAGAGGATGCTTTCTGCTAAGAGTGATTAGCAAAGAGTTGATAAGGAAGCAATTATCACTTCGAGCCCCAGTGGCTGAGGGCAGCTTGCATCAAACCGGCCACAAGCTGTGAGTGGCCCAGGCAGTCTCAAGAAGGCAGAAAGACAAGTAATTAATTAGTTAGCAAAATAAGAGTTAACAGTTGAGAGGCAAGCACCACGGATGCTTGGGAGTAGATTATGTTTTCCTGGTGGATGTACTCAAGTAATTCTCTATTTATACTTAGAGATTTAAAAGCTCATTTATACACGGTAAGAAGTTCAAAGATTCAATTGTCAAAATAAGTTTGTGTATTAATATTCCCATAATAACATTTGGGAACTTAGCAGGAAAATTAAACATGTATCTCTTCCTTTCTTAGTATTTTCCTTAGGTGAGAAGTAAATCTAATCCCTGTGCCAATGTTACCTACTTAGCTCTTGGTAACCAGCCACAAACAGCTAACCAAGGTGAGGCAGAGCAAAGGATAGAAATGGACGTCTCCATTAGAATTTCCCCCAAACGTGAAGCACTCAGGAGGTGACAAAACCACCATGTCACTTGAAATCTCTATTTCACGCACTTGAAATCTTTACTTGCAAGTGCAATTTATGAAATGGTAATAAGCCTAGAGATTTGAAAACAAGTCAAGGTACTGAGATGCAATACCTGGCAACAGAGATTTGATAGATTAAAGGGACTACAATTTGGACTTTGAGAGACAAGGTAGGATGAGTTCATAAAAATCCATCAGTTCCTCCACCTGTCACCACCCTTTTTTCTTCCCCTTGCATACCATTCCTTCACCCGCATAATATGCTTTCATTGTCCCTCTGATGGTTATTAACAAAAAAAAGAGGAATACACTTCTGAAGATAAAATAGTCTGCACAAATTACCTTTCCCATCTGAGAAAATGCCAGATTTCACATCATTCTTGCATATACAGACAAGTTTCTTTTCAAGTTCAGATAAGAACCCCAAATTTTTCATTTCAGAAAAGCAATGGTCTATTGTTCACAAACGAATCTTAATTGTTTTTAGTCCAATGAAAACTATGAACATATTTGTGACTATTTGGATAGCATTTATTTTCATGACTAGGCAGTAATTCTAATGATTTTCTCAATAAATATAGAAGTATAATTTCATAACAATTTCACTGAGCCATTCAAATAAAAAAAGAATCAGGGAAAGGTGGATATTCTGCCTGCCTGGCTAAGAATTTTTCCACCGTGAGAACTGCAGGGACAGAAATGTGATACAAACAAAATGAAAATAACAGTAATTATGTTGCCTGATTAAAATAATATATACTTATAATAGAAAATTTACAGAGTACAAAGAATATTTAAAAATCAACTATAATCTTCCCACCCAAAGTGTATGAGTATGAGACATAATTTTTTAAAACCATCTGATGTGTCTATGAAGTTCCACTGACCTTTTTTTTTTTTTAATATATTTTATTGATTTTTTACAGAGAGGAAGGGAGAGAGACAGATAGTCAGAAACATCGATGGGAGAGAGACATCGATCAGCTGCCTCCTGCACATCTCCCACTGGGGATGTGCCCGCAACCCAGGTACATGCCCTTGACCGGAATCGAACCTGGGACCCTTCAGTCCGCAGGCCGACGCCCTATCCACTGAGCCAGACCGGTTTTGGCCACTGACCTTCTATTATGAAAAATGCCTCCACTTTTGCACATCCAAGAACATTGCATGCCTGGCAGGTGTAGAAACCTTCATCCTCCTTCCTCACCCTTCGGATAGTTAGGTTCCGGTTCCCATCTTTCAGTACGATCCCTAAGAGAGAAAGAAAATTATGGCTTTTATTTATGATGTGGTCTAGTGGAGTTTTTCAGGAAAAAAATTAAAATATAAATGCTGCCCTTTATCTTGGCTATTATCTAACTCCAAAGAGTCCATAGCATCAACTGCTGACTCATCACACCTGGCTTCCAGAAGAATTCAAGAAGGCTCTGAATACTGTGATTCCAAGTCTATGAAATGAGCCAGACCATGGACACTTAGATGGTTGTTTTTTTCTACCTCAAACAAATTATAAAACATAATATGGATTTTGGACAACATCTCCAGGAAAATTCTGCAGCCAAGGAGAGATAGACATGTTCTATTCACCTGAGTCTTCCACGAGCGTCTCATTATCTTTAAACCAGGAAACCTGTGGAGGGGGATTCCCAGACACTGGGCAGGAAACTTCGATGGTTTCACCAATACTTGTGGTCTGATTCTCCAGGTTTGCTGTCATCATGGGTGCCATGCGCTCTTTGCACACAGAAAGAAAATAGAACATTTAGGTATGACTTTTGAAATGGTTTGAGTATCAGTAAACTGTGTTACCATTTAAACTTAGTAAACAGTACACTGTTGATTTACTAAGCTGAAAACACACAGAGGGTGATACCAGTACCGTTGGTCACTGAGTAAAGTGAAATGAATCAATAAATCAGGACGGTTCAGACAGGTTACTGCATCTCTTTGAACATTCATATTAGTGATTCAAGCTGGTAATCACTTCACAGGATAAAGGTTGTTGCCTTTATGGATTTTTCCTCTAATCAGACATGGTTTCCCTCCCAGAAAAGTTCTAGCTGGTGACACCCTAAAATTCTGCCATGCTTCTTTTGGAAATTGCAAAGCTTCAGTAGAATGCAACAAACAAAGAGTGCCTTGTATTTATTTGGTACAAACTCATTTATACTATTTCTGTTGTTTACTCTCAGTCCTATGATGGGCAGGATAGGAGTATTAGCTATATTTTATAGTTGAAATAACTGTGATTCAGGTGGTTAAACAACTTTCCCAAGTCTTTATAACTCAGTAAAAAGGTGAACTAATAGAATCTGGTGCACCTAAAAGTCTGGTCCATTGCTATTTCCACTAAAACACAAACAAAACACCAATACCCTAAGGAAAGTCGAAGATTCAAAGAAAAGTAAGCCCATGGGTATTTGTATGCATATACAGAAAAACTTTAGATTTACCCTTTTCCTATAAATCACCAAAGTGCTATGGAAATATCTATTCAAACCAATTAAATATCGGAAGGAATCTCACTGAAAGAATCTATTTCAAGATTTAGCAAAATGAGATTACCTTAACAGTAAATTACACTGGGGTTTAAGCCAATTTCCTGACCTCTAGTCAATTTCTAAGAATACGTTTTGGGAAACAAGGTGGGAGTCCTTAGGGAAGCAAACCAGTTCATTGTGAGCACCATTTCCTGGGCGTGGCAAGGCCAGGAACCCCTTTCCCATCTCTTTCTGAATTCTTCCAGTAGCTTAAAACCAGACCAGTTACCAAGGTGAACAGAAAATATGGTGTGTGATGTGTTTTGAAGAACCCTGGGATGATTTCACCTAAAAAATATCTCTTTTTTTGACACCTAAGACTTAACACTAGCAAAACACCTCCTAATGTCTGTCTAAAGATACCTCTTAAAATATGCCAAGGCCTCTGAAAATATTATTCCTCTAAAACATTGGTATAGATTAGTTTATGTGGGAAGTTGTTGCTCTTTCTAACAATTGAAAAAACACACAACAAAAACCAGAACACATGCATCTTAGAATCTGGGAAGGGACACTAAAGAGAGGAGAAAATGGAGGGAGATGACATGAAGGGAAACTCGCCAAATTTGCCTGATCTCCCCAGAGACAGAGCCATGGCTGCACAGATTTTGTGCAAGGCCTAAGGTTAGATGAGATTTAGAGAGGAGCTTCATGGAGAATTCACAAAGCTATCTGCTCACCAAAATTATTATCTCAGGGACCTTGAACTACTCAGGACCACACGGATGACACAGAGGTATAGGCACTGAGTGCAGCACCACTCTCACAGGCTCTCACAGGTCCTAAACAACCCCACCATTGCACTGTTCATGTAGCAGGTACCTTGCTGAGAACCTAGCATGTGCCACAATGTTCAATGACTGCAGCATAGCAAGGAGTAAAACAGAAAACAATTCCTGTCCTCACAGACACAGAGCCCTCACTGTATATGACTGCCTGGTGGCTGTCTGTGTTCTCATCCTGTCCACCTGTTCACCACTGTGACCTTCTGGCATCCTCCTAGCTCATACTAGAAATTTCATAAATCTTACATAAATGAGTGCCCAAGAATATGGCAGAAGTTTCCCTGGGTCAGGCTAATCCCTTGCAGATATTAGTGAGTTATTGCACCTTTAGGGTTGGAAAGAACCAAGATATTTTCTCCTTTTAACCCATCACTTCACCATTATTTGTCGTTTTGCCTCAAGGACTTTCAGTAAATAAGATTAATATGCACCAGTTGACTTTATAAGTTCCTAGAGGGCAGGAGTCTTCACTCAGCTTCTCAAATCACTACATTTAAGGCATTTCAACAGCCTCTAGAAGATCAGAGTTGCCTCCTTACCTAGGACTGTGAGCTGCCTGACCACGCAATGCCTTTTCTTGGTCTTCCTGTCCTGAGCAAAGCAGACGTAGTCTCCTTGGTCCTGCAAGGATGCATTCTGGAACTCCATGATCAAAATGTCACTTGTGCCATTAGAAAACATGGTGGCATTCATTTTCCAAAGGGCATCCAAGTTCTTGCAAATAGGTGTGGGCAGAGTCTGTGGGCCAAGTTTGTACCATGTGAGGTTCTCAAATGTAGTTCTGTCTGCGCTGCACCACAAAGACACGCTCTCCTGCTCGGTTGGCTGGGTATCAGGCTTCAGAGTGATTACAGGACCCTCTGAAATGTAAAACCCATGGTTAGAAGATAATGATTCAACTGGGGAGGCCCCTATGATCTTCCTGTTGCCTTCAGACCTGCTGTACAGCACCAAGATAAGTGAAGCTCTAGCAATCCCACACAACGTAATACAAGGAGACTAGCCAAAATGGACAGGTCAGGTCCAAAATAATATTATTTTACAAAAATAGGTTATTTGGAAATGTAAATAAAATTTTACAAATATTTATCAAATATCAGCTACAGCTTGGCCATAAAACTCAGATGAACAGACAAAATCAGCAGCATTTAGAGGCCACTGTTCCTATGTCATTACAATTGCCTCCAGAAAACCCAACCTTGTCAACACATCAGCAGCAAGCCCACTAGTATTGGTTGAACCCCAATAAGCCGAGCACTGTGCTAGACTCTGATGATGGAGACATAACTATGATGCAGGACCTGTGATTATAAGCCTGTGTGAAACCATGATGTGAAACCATGATCTCTCCAGTGAAGTTGGATGTACCTGAGCAGTTTCAATTTATAAACCAGAGCATCAGTTATCAGTCCAAGTCCTCTTCCTAAACGCCATGCTACTCCCAGGAATAGCAAGGGCTACAGAGTATCAGACAGCTTAGCACCCACCTGGCGGGAGATCCAGCCCACCCCTTGGAGAGCAGCACTTACTGGTCACGTGAAAGGAGATGACCCTCTCTCCTCTCCCGGCTTTGTTGACCGCTTCACATTTGTACAAAGCTGACACATTTGCCGACTGGATGACAAGGGTACTTACAGTCTGAGAAAAAAACAAATCCCAGGCCATAAACAATGGAGGCTCTGTTTATGCACATGCATTCAGACTAAAAAATTAAAAAATTAAGCCACCCCATAACCTGCCTACTGCATTCATTCTACTACACTGACCACTCACAAATGCATGCAAGTATATTACGCTGGCTTAGCTCACACAGTGCACAAAATGGGCTTTGGGAACCTTGTGCTTTAATGTAACATATTTTCTCATTTTCATACTTGTAAAACCAGAATCACCTTATAACAGATGCTTAGATTTAATGGCATTTGTGTCTTATCTTACTCTAAGCTATTAATAAGTCAGTGGTGCTTCTAAAAGTCAATGGTGTTTCCAAACTGACTTAATATGCTAGTGTTTTATCATCTGATTTATTTGATTATCATTCTCCAATATTCCTCACATATTATTATACCCTGCTTCCATGCCAGCCTTCCATAAAAGAGAGAGAGAGAGAGACAGATCTGCAAATTAAAGAACTTCAAACTCACTTTGTTTTTTCCTTCAATTTGGGCAAACTGATTTTTGTTTACTTCAATTTTATTTCCTCCCTGGAAATCCTCCACATTTCTCCACTTTTTACAGGTGTATGGATTTGTCATTAAGACAGCTTGACTGTAAGAGAGATAACAGATCATATAATGATTACATTTTTCTTTAATGCACGTCAATAGTAAGGAAAGTAGTCAGACTTGGGCTATTATGTTCTTAGAAATAACTTTCAATGTACCCTGCCTGGTTACAAGACTTGATGCCAATTAAAAATAGGCCTCAGCAACCAGGGAAGAGGTTCCAGGTAAATCCATTCAGGATACAGGAGGGAAGCAGCTATTCTGGGAACAAACCTCCATTCATAAATTGGATCGACAAGACAATTCAAGTTAATTTAGTTCAAAGGAAACTAAGAAACCATTGGGCTTCTTAGAGTAATCTCTGTGGGACTGTGGCCTTTGTGTAGGAAATGGTCAGCATCTGAGGCAGAATCTAGTAGTGGCCATCTCAAAAACAACAACAGGAAGTGAACTGCTTAGGGTGGTGTAGGTGGCTGTTGTGGTGGGGGTTTTTTGTGTGTGTTTTTTTTCCTAAGGATGTCTGGACTTGTGTTAGAACCTGATAAGCTGGGCCAGAGCCTCTGAGGCTGGCTGCAGTGAGGTCTAATGCTCCCTGACTCCAGCAGCACTTCCTCGAGATGAACCTTCTCCCGGATAAGGAGAGAAGTGGTATTCACCTGTTAATTGGAATAAGGAGAAAAACCAAAGACTGGCAATTAGCAAAGTGAGCAAGAGCCTGCATTTGGAGAGGTATACATCAGGGCTGACCTGTGGAGAAAAAGCTAGCTAACGTCAAGGCAGGATACCCCACAGAAAGACTGCTAAAACCCAAGACCGAGAAAGATGGATGGAGATTAAGAGCACCACCTGAGGGCCAGCTTTCTTATTAGAGACAGACTTCTCGGCTTGGGCTGGAGTCATGGCGGAGCTGGGCTATAAGAAATGCCAAAGGGCAGGAAGAAAGAGGGCGAGGCTCTGCTCACCTGGGATTGTAGGTGCATTCCTCCTCCAGCTGCCAATACCAGAGGATGTGGCTCAGGGGAGGAACTGCGTAGACCGTGCATGTCAACGTTTGGGTGGTGCCATATTTGTAAGAGTCCACAGGAGAGAGCAAAGATTTCTCACCAATCTGGGGTGGGACTAAAGATAAGAAAAACCACTTCTGAATTGTCAATTGGTGTTACGGTATGAAAAGCTGACGCTTTCAGCAATAAAAGCCTACATTTTTCAAAGCAGATGATTTTGCCCCCATTTCGTTTTTCAAAGAATATCTAGACTTGGACACAGGAGACATGACTTCTAGGGATAGTACTACTACTACTCCTGCTACCACTAATAACAATAACACTTCTTTTTTATACTGATTTTATATAATAGGGTAAATGCTAGAGCAAGTCATATGTTAAGCGAGTTCATGAATTAATGAGATGGGGTTATCCGCTGTCCATTTTTACATCTTTTTTTTCTTATTCATTTCCTTCTCCCTTACTTATCAGCTTTCCAACTTCTCTCCACTCCTCAATCTCCTACTCCCAAGTGGCTTCTAAGGGACTTTCTGGAAACTGTTACCTCCCTGAAGCTGATGTCCCCGCCAAGAAATAGAGCCAACCTCAACAGACACATAGGGAGGTGTCAGGATATATGGGGAAGCACCTTAATGTCATAGGAGAAGATCCTGAAGTGTTAATATGCCTGCCAAAGAATTACAATAGAGAAGCATTTCCCATAGACTGTGTTTGGAGCAAGGTATTAATGGATTTACTGGGGAGGGATGCTTTGGTCAAATACGTTTGTTAAACCTTGAAAATTCTAAGTCTCTCCCCTTGGAGAATGGCAATATATTTGCATATTAAAAGCCCTGAGAAGTCCTGCAATAAAGTTTTATATCAACTTAGCATCTCCCACACTTACTTGACCATGACACCCCTTTTCCCCCTGACACAGAACATTTATTTACATATTTCAGTTTGAAAAAAACAAAGTTCAAATCATCCTTAAATAAAACACTCTATATCTTCCCTTTATAGCCTCAGAGTCAGATCCTGGACTCCTGTTTTAAAAAAATTTTGAAAAGCTTCCACCAGCCAACAGTGTTTTCCTCCCTGAGCATGACTGGCACATCAACTTCAATGTCAAACTGAAAGCTTCCCACAAAATTCAAGAAGAGGCTTACATGTTGGCAATGCCAGGTGCACAAGTCCATGAGACAGGTGCAAAAGTGGTGCAGCTTAGGTTTGCCAACTGTCCCCGCAGGCATTCTCAGCATTTAGCCATTGAGGATAGCATCTACTTTAACCTTGCATTTGACCACCAAGCAGTTCACTTGCAAACATGTCCAGAGCACACTCTCCTATACCTCATTTCAATGCCACTGCTCTGGACTATTTTTATACATAGGAGCTCACTCAGGATGTGAGTGAAGCAGCAGGTGACAAAGGAATAGGAAAATATAACCATACACTTCATAATAAATTCTGGGCAGAAAAGGAAAACTGGACGGACTCACCATTCACAACCAGAGATACCATGTGGCTCTGTTTCTCCTTTGAAATGGGATTGGTGAGGATAACAGTGTAATTTCCTGTATCCTTTTCACTCACTTCCATAATCGTCAATACATGCCCCACTTTGATTGTGTGATTGGACTCAATGGGTCTTCCATTTTTATACCTACGTGGGGGAGGGGGAGAAACAGGAATTATACAATCTCGGATTGACTTTCATGTGGAGCAATGCTTTGCGTTTATTTCCGAGGGTTACCATTTTATTTCTGGCGGAGGGTAACCAAGGTACTTCACAGGGATTCGGACCCGGTCTCCCACCGTGACTTCCACCAGAGACTCCATGCCACTACTAAAAGCGACAAAAGGTTTTTCTGAAAGAAAAAAAAGAGAATTATTCTCATAATGTCAACGTATTGTAAGAGGTCGTTGGGTTTATTATTTCATTTCAAGTGAAGAGTCAAAGGCCTTGGGGGTCTAAGTTCAGAGACTGCCCATACTATCCTGCTGGAAGTCATATTCCAGCCCCTCCCACACCTCCAAGTTTTGCCTTTGATTCTCTATCTCCCGCCCCCACCCCCACCCCCCGCCCCCTGCCCCAATGTACTCCGCAAGCCTACCAATTGCTCAGGTCTCAATTCAAGCAATGTTTCCTCTGTGAAGCTTTCTCTAAGTTCCCCAAGCACTTGGGTGCTCCTTCTCCTCTGCTCCCATCACACCCTATACATACCCCCCACGTGCCCCAGGACTCAGTCCTCAGACCTCTTCTCTTTATCAACACCTTCCTCTAGTCTCAGGCATAAGGTGCCATTTACATCCTCCTAAATGTTTGTCTCTTGCCCTGATTTTTCTGGTTCCAGGTTTATATGTTATATACCTCCTTTTGGATGTTTATGGGCATCTTCAAATGAACACATCCAATCCTGTTTCCCCTAATCTTACTCCTCCATCAATGTTCCCTATCTCAGGAAGTAAAATCACCACTCACTCAGTTGTTCATGATAAAAACTCAAAGGTCACCTTCCATTCTTTTTCTCTTACGCCCCCACAGCCAACGAATTAATAGGCAGATCCTATTGGCTCTAACTTCAAAAATAGATCCAAAATCAGATCACTTCTCACTACTTCTACCTCTGCCACTTTTTTTTAAGCCACCCACCATCTGTCAACTGGATTATTGTGATTAGCCTCCTAACTGGTCTCCCTACTTCCACCCTTACTTCCTTAAAGTATTCCATATAAAAAAAAGATAATAATCCTATAAAAACATAAGCCAGAACATGTCTCTCTCCCTGCTTAAAACCCTGCTATGCGTTCCCATATTATAAAACCCCAAATCCTTACCAAGGCTCATAATTTGGGTGCCACATAAATTATCATCTAAACTGAGACATTTATGTGAGTGAAAGAGAAATTAAGTTATTTGCTCAAAGCCCCACAGAAAGTAATTCAATCCAGATTTTTCCAACTGCAAAGCCCATGCTTACTCAAGTGGGACTCTCAGCCTTGCAATAAAATGAAAATCTAAAAACTATCTTAGATAATAACATTCTGCATATTATAGTAATAATAGCACCAACAACAACTACAACAAGTACTATTTAGTGAGCTTTAATCGTCTATTGGCATCTCACCATTAAAGTTGGGATTTTGAATCCAAGCTATGCTCTTGGCCTCCAGGTCATGTGGCCTACCTAGCAAGAGTTCAGAAATCTATAATAATAAAAGTGTAATATGCTAATTAGACCGGACGTCCTTCCGGCCGACCTTCCGGATGAAGCTGAGGCTGTGAGGGAAGCCCGGGGTTTCGGGTGCCAGAGGGAAGCTGGTGCCAGCAGCCGAGGGAAGGAAGTCCTACTCTTGCACGAATTTCATGCATCAGGCCTCTAGTATTTTCTGAATGATCAAAATAGGGTTCACTAGCTGATCTGAATTTATTTAAATTATGTCACGTTCCAAAGCACAGCATAATTCCAAAGGAGATCTTAGCTTACCATGGACCGTGACGAATGTGCTGTTCCTCTTGGTCATCAGCCCACTGGAAGCCTCACAGGTGTACCACCCTTGGTCACTCCGGGTTACACCATCTATAGTCAAGGTGCTCAAAAATTTCTTCATGTCACTCCCAGGCTGGGTTTTTAGGTCCCGGTTCACAAGTTTCTTATGCTGATGCTGTAAAACAGTTTGCTAAGTCCAGGATGACATTACCCAGGAGATTCTAGATACCCAGAACATCAAGTCTTGGCTCTTGGTGGACATTACTTAATGCTGATAATAGAGATTTCAGAACTTTTAATATATGTAGACAACAAATATATTTCGTTTCAGGAGAAATAAGTGGAACCAAATGAAAAAGGATTTTTAAAACCTCACATAGTGGGAATGAGATGGGTATGAACTGCAGAAACAGGCAAATAGGATCACTGTTTAAGGAGAAGTGTGTCTCATGCCACCTCTTGAAGAGAGAAATTCTCTTAAAGGGAAAAAAGATCAAAGACTTTGCAGAACAGAGAAATAAAGCAACCTGGGCAGATGGGATCATCCAGAGAAAACTAATCTTCAGAGCCTGATTGTAGCAGAGTGGGACAGAGAATTCTTGGCATTGCATCTTCTTTTCCATTAATGTTGTCTGTTCTGCAATTCTCTTAAAGTGTGTGTGTGTGTGTGAAGATATTTACATTTTATCTGGCTAGAGAGGTCCCTATCTCTCTCCAGCCAATGCTATTGGAGCTGATTAGCAAAGTATTTAGAGAGCTGGCTTTAAATTGTTAGTGTTACCTTCAAAGAAGGGTATTCCCAGTTGAAGTCAATCCCCACATTTAGTTCAGTCCTTGCTGTACAATTTAAAACAAGCTTCTCTCCAACAGACAGCTCGACTTTGTGAGCGGGGCTCAGAACTACATCATAAATCTTTGACCCTGGAGCAAGTAAATTGAAAAAACAGAAAGTGAGAGGGAAAACAAATCTATGAGTTGGCACAAGCTTTCCCCCAAATGATGCAACATTAACATGTGTCACATCATCTTTCCCTGAGGGTTTCACCAATATTTGGGAGCTCTCAGAAAAATGGCCAGTAGAGATTTACAAAGCAAACGTTCGGGGATCTCAAAGATGTTGGAGCCCAGTGGAGAGAAAAGTAGTAAAATTTGAGTAGTCAATGGCCAATGGGGCCAGCTTTAGTAAATTGCTGAACTTTCCATAAAATAGGTATAATTAAAATAATAGATGCCAAGCAATGCTCTGAACATTAAATTTTCCATAAAATATGCTTCAGTTAATAGTATTCTTTTTCATCCTTGGTCTTGGCAAGAAAAGAGAAAACCTTGATTGTACATGGGTTTATTTGATTTTTTTTAAAGAGTAGATATTAATGAGTTGCCCAATACTGTGTCTTGAGTTAATATATTTTTCAAATCCCTGTCTTTCACTCTATACCTAAATCTCCAGGATGTTAATACAGGAAGCCAATCTTTGTGTGTGACAATAATGATATAGAAAGAAACTGTTCTCTTACCTACAACCACAACTATGTACATAATAGACTGGTAACTTTCATCATTAATTTTTGCTTCACAGAAGACCATGCCTGCATAACTGATCATGTAGCTGGGAATAGTAAAGCCTTTTTTACTGTCCCAGGAAATTCTATTACCATCAGGAACAAACCTCTTTTCTGGATATCTCTGGGTAGAAAGAGAAATATCAAATATTTAATCAAGTGCTATCCAAAAGCAAAATCATGTAAAATGATCACTACAAAATTGACAATTTAAGAATACAAATTGGTTTTCTTTATTGTCATTTTGACCCTTCTATAAGATCTTTAAATATCATTCTTGATGTTATATTATAAACAAGCTACCCATCTTAGTAGTTTAAAATTATGACAACAGAAGAGAAGACTGAAGATGTAACTTACTGCACAAAGTGACACATTGAGGTTTGAAACGGACCCAAGACATGGAATCACCACAGTTTTGTTTTTGTTCTCCATGATGTACACAACTCCATGTTGGTCGCTAACAGAAGCAATAAATGGAGATCTGTAATCTAAAAGAAAATTTAATTCTGTTTACTTAATGAAATTTACTGGGAAAGTTGGTTATCTTTCAGGTTCTGAGAAGGATTGGAATTGACATTCACACTAGGGGAAGGAATCCACAGGTCGATCTGCTGGTACATATCTGGCCCCAAGGGTATTCTGCAAGAAGGGTGTGTGTGTGTGTGTGTGTGTGTGTGTGTGTGTGTGTGTGTGAAAAATCTGAAAGAAAAATCACAGAATGGAATTGACTCCTTTCACAAGGATCATCAATAAGAATAATATATTTTATAGGTTCCACATTTAAATAGACCAATCATCACAATTTTTCAAAAGGAATGAGTATACTTCTTCACTTTTCATATGCATTTTCATATACACATATACATTTTTCATATACATTACATTTTTCATATATAAATTTTAAAGTAAATTTAAATCTTTACACTTTACCTACTGAGTTTTATTGATGTTAAAAAAATTCATGCTCTCTTTCTTTAGGCAAATAATGTAAATGCCATGAAAATAAATTAACAGATCCCAAAGGAACTTTAAAATAAGCAAGAAGTAACTAATAATTTTTGAATTGTTTTATATGGGTATTTTAAAATTGTGAAGACTCGGTGTGAGATTCTTTATAAAATAATGTTTAATAGTTATTGTGTCTAGTTTAAGATTCAGCAGTCATTAATATCTTCAATGACAAAAACTTGAAAAGCCACCATAGCAAAGAGTGAGAAGAAAATAAAAGAGATTTTAATGCCGTTCAAACATTGTTCGTACAATGTTCATACGCTGGTGGGAAACTCCTCCATTCCCCAGAGATAGAGTGAAATCATGCCTGAACCCTCAGAAAGATAATCATTCAAGCTGCTACGCCCCACACACCTGACTTAGCATTTTCAGAGCTCTTCAAGATGGTTGGTCCAAGGGAAGGAAGAGTTAATTAAACCAAAGGGGACAAAGGCAACTAATTCTCTCAACAGCAGAAATCTGATTTCCTTCCCAGCTGGAAAGCACAGAAAGGCAGCCAATCCAGCCCACCACATGCCATAGCCATTATCTTGCCAGGCCAGGGCCCACTTCCTGGCTCCATCCATTGCTGAAGGGAATGGGGTCAGAAGACTAGGGAAGTAAGGTGGAGACCAGTGGGGACATTAAAGGGCTGTCCAGCATTTTCTTTCCCATTGTTAAGTTTCATGACCACAATCTCGATCAGCTTACCTCGTCAACAGGAAGCCGAATTTGATGATATACAAAAGATGAGCAATATACCAATAAACAGTGCTAGGGCTTGCTACTTCTTAACATTGCCTACCATTCATCCATATGGTAGGAAATGTTATAGAGCTTGCTTACAGAAGCCTTTGGAAACTAAATTAACCCCTTGACGTAAGACTAAAGCTATTCGGTAAATCAATTCTATTTCAGTATCCCATGAAAAAGGAAATAAACAAAAGAAACCCAAACAACCACCCATCCTTTCAAAATAAAATATTTACTGAAACTCATGAAATGCGTTTTCACATGTCTCCAGGTTTCCTGACTCCAGGGAGAAGGAAATAAGGAGATATTATGGGAGAGGTTCATCTTGCAGTCTATTTCCAGACAGGCTGAAAGCAGGAAATCCTCGCAATCTTCTGAGAAAGCCTGGTCTCCCAAGACTGCCGGATCAAAAGGAGCCAGAAATTCTCAAAGATCTGAGCTTTGTCTCTTTCACATTCTGCAGAGAGGAGGCACAGAATTCTACCTTGGGTCATACTTAACCTGGACAAAAAAATAATTCTCAAATACTATACAATCCAGGAGGACATGTTATTTTGATGTGTTCTCCACTTTTCCATTGCACCGACTAAACTGCATTATCAAAATGCAAGTGGATATATTCTAAATACGTTTTTCAAACTGACAAAATTCTTCTGCTATAAAAGATGCTTCTGGAAAAAAAGTTGAAGCCATCTTCACCTACCTCAAATCCTCTGGTATTTAAAGAGATGTACAAATGTATAAATAAAATGTCTACAAAAGTCATCTACACTGAAAAAATATTAGTACATCCAAGCAAAATACTATATAATATTTACATTCTTCCAAATTATATGATAAGTATCTCATTAGTTAAGTCAGGTTTTCACAGGGAAATTCAGGTAGTAGAAGAGTTTTGAAATGCAAAGAAAGAATTCATATTATATATACTGAATACATGTAACATTGTATTTTATCCTGCATGGGTGTTAATTGGCCACCATGGTGTCAATCTAGAATGATGTAGCATATCATCCACCATCTCAGACCACACAAAGGAGAGAAACACTGTCCTCAAAGGCCCTTTGGTGCATCTCCATTTGCACCAAAGTATGGGAATAATTTACTATAAAGTTTAAGAGGGAAAAGTTCCTATGAACAAAAGAGCACCAGATTCCTTGGCTGTATCCCTGTGCATTCTTGGGGAAATCTCTTACTGCTGTAGATAACCTATCTCTCCACAGAAACCATTCCATAATTCACATTGAATCTTCCTTTTCAAGTATTTCTGGTGTGGGTTTTTTTCTCTCAAACATCAGAAGGCTTTTTAAAAATCTCCATAGCCAATTGTGAACACAGATTTCCCTTAGATACAAAGATCAGAACAAAACTAACTGGCGAAAGAGATATAACCGAGCCCCAAGCTCCAGAACAAATCAATGAGTCTTATGCTCAGAGGAAGCCTTGGGGGAGAAGAATTTTGTATATTCCTGTTGGCCAAGAGCCTTTAGGGCGAGCCTTTTGTTGTACTCTGATTCTTTTTTGCGCCTATTGTGTTTTATAGCTGGCAAATCAATGTGGGAAATGAACTCCTTTTAACCACTTACCTTGAACGTAGACATAAACAATCGAGGCCACATCAGTGTCCTGGTAGAAGCACTTGTAGGCTCCAGTATCATTTCCGATCACTTTTGGAATTGTGAGCGTCTTACAGAAAAAGCCGTCACTGCAGTCGGTCACCTCTACTCTTTTCTCAGAGCCACTCTGATTGTTGGGCCAGAGCCAGTCCAAGTCCCTCTGTCCCCTGAAAAATTAATTCCAGGAAAGTATTAATGTGAACTGCCACATTATGAAGCTGTTTCTAAATAAAAACAAACCAATAGAAGTTTCGGTTCTCAAACTTATATAGACTTCTCAACAGAGTCACACAGACTTCTACCGACAAAGACAGGTTATTTCAACAAATGACAAAAAAAAGCCATAGACTCAGCTTCAGAAATCACTTATAGGGATTCCTGAGTTTTTTATTAATTTACTCATTCAACAAATATTTATTAAGTATGTGCTATACATCCAACTGGAGATACAGCCGTGAAAATCAGACACAAAAATCAATGCCATTATGGAATCTCAGTCACATTGGAGGAGACAGGCAATAAAAAAGTAAATAAACCTCAATATAGCAGACATTTTTAAAAAAATAAAATGTATTCTTTACACAGTGGTGGTAAGTACTACGAACAAAATATAGATGATACAAAGAGTTCTGGAGGGAAGAGTCTTGATGAAGTGGGCTCTTTGAATATCAGAAGAAACAGTATTCTAGGCAGAGGGCACACAAATGTAAAGGCCTTGGAGTGGGTACATATCTGGAGTGTTAAGGGAATAATAAGGAAGCCAGAATGGCCAGATAAGAGGGAGCGAGCAGGAGAGTAAGAAGTGAGGTTAGGGAGGGGTCAACTGTCTAAGAGCCTCGCAGGACCTGTAAGGAGTACATTAAGATATAGATTACTTTTTTAAAAACATGTTTTTATTGATGTCAGAGAGAGGAAGGGAGAGGGAGAGGGAGCTAGAAACATCAATGATGAGAGAGAATCATTGATCGGCTGCCTCCTGCACGCCCTCTAATGGAGATGGAGCCTGCAACCGGGGCATGTGCCCTGGCCGGGAATCAAACTGTGACCTCTTGGCTCATAGGTCAACACTCAACCACTGAGCCACAGCAGCCGGGCAAAACATAGATTACTTTTATTGCAGCATTTCTCTACAAAGTTCCAAGGAGGATAGTCAATGTCAAGAAGACGGTTGCATACTGATCCTTGTTTCAAAGAACTTGAAATTTCATGAAGTTGCAGTTACATTCATGGAACTTCATAGCTTTCTCAGAACATAAGAAATGTTTATTAGGAGCTTTAAAAAAGAGTATGAATTTTTTGAGGATTTTAAATATTCTTTGTTGCTGAGGGTAAGAGGCAAATCTAGTGAGAAATGTGTATTGAAATAGCAAAGCTAGAGAAATAGCACCTGTTAATGTAATTTTTCCCCCCAGGCATCGATGACCTACCCTTGATAACGGACTAGGGTATCCTTTACACTCTGCAATTTAAAATAGATCTGTGTCACTGTGTTGAACACTTGGTATTCAGCAATCATAAACAATGGCAATAAGTTGCCCAAGGTTGTTGGTGGACCTCCAGCACTCTTCTCAGAGGGCAACATTGCCTCTACCCATTATTCTGCCAAAACACACTGTTCTTGACAAGCTTCTGCATAATCACTACACTGAACCCCAGGGTCTTCTCCTTCTCCTCCTGGGTTAGTGGCTAAAAGGCAAAAATTAAAGGCCTCTTCTTCTTGTCATAGAGGCCTGTTTTCCTAGTTAACAAAACTCAATAATAGTATGGCTTCTTGCTAGCAAGTGAGAAGAGAGGCATTCCAGAATATTGAGCCAGAGTATGAAGTTCATTACCTATGCAGAGTAGGTACTCAGTAATATTAATGGCTGAATATTAAATTGCTACCACAGTCAGAATTTTATCATGACATAAAGTTCTTGAAAAGAGCTAACCAGATGCGCAAGAGCCACTCACAAGCTGTGTTATAAATATGGCCCCAAACTTCTTCAACCCTATCCCTTAAGGGTAAGTCCTCAACTTCATTTATTCATTCAATATTTATTGAGTGTCTACTATATAATGCCTGGTTCTATACTAGTTATTGGGGGAAATGTGTTGGCAGAGGGCAATAGAAAATATGCCAGCAAAATAATGAAGAATTTTTGGGAGAAAACCTTTCTCATTTTTTCATTATTATGTCATTTCTTAGAAACCTCACTACTTATAAACAATTACTATAAATCTATTACAATTATGCTGTATGGAAATTATTTTTTGCTCAATAATGAGTTACTTAATACAGGAAATACTTATCTACATATCTAAAATCAATCCTTACCTGCAAGTAATCTGAAGAGTTGTATTAGCCATAATTGTAAGGATGTCTTTTTGTACGCTGAGCCTGGGTGGGTCAAGAGAAACACTAGGCAAACCTAGAAACAAATTAAATTAATGAATGTAGTTGCCACTGAGTCAGACCCAATAGGAAACACCTTCCATAAACAATGCATACGCCATAACTTTAAAAGACCTCCTCAGCAATTCATTAAACTGTGAATTTACTTTTCACCATTCCCAGTAAAAGTTCACAAGCTGTGTCATAACAGGAAGAATGGGCAGATGGTCATAAACCAACACAACAGTTCTGCAATTCATAGAGCTAGGGTGGAGTTCCTGTTTTCCTGCATTGCCAACTTCAAGGTCTTACAAAAGGATATGGGGCATTGAAACCCAATGAACCTTCATCTGATGATCTCACTCCCTGAGGAAAGGACCCACTGACATTTCTTATAAAACATAGGATGCACACATTCAACTAAATTGCTGATTAACAAATACTGCTTAGAGAGATTTCTATATAGTTCATCTGTACCCTGAAGGGGGTAGGAATATCCATGACCTTGTCTCACTTTCCTTTATCAGTTTTCTGATAACTAAACTGCCAAAGTTGAAAGACTACATTAAAACCAGTTGAGAGAAACTGAGTAAAATGTCACATAATATGCCTATTAATATACTTTTCCTCAGAGAATAGGACTAGAAAAAGTGTAATGTTAATGAATTGCAATTGGGGGATCTCAACTTAACAATCAAAGTTCTGAGTTCCTCCTGAAACCGAGTTTGGAACACAAGAAATCTGCCTTTACTTAAAAATACCATAGGATATATTCCTCACCATGGGATAGGTTACTCCACAGCAAGAAAACTGAGTTCTCTGTCAACTAAATGCAAACAGCTACCAGATTTTGAAAGAGTATCAGAAAAAAAAACTGACCATGATGCTATGGTCTTAACTAATACCCAGATCTTCAAAACACCACCTTAACAAGAGATCAATGCTTGATAAGCACCCAAGCTTAATATGATTGTTAACTCACATCAACTAAGTACAAATGACCTCTCGGCCTAAACTGGCATTGACCTCGTTGGGCAAATAAGAGGGTATAAGCAAATATGAGAGAGTATGAGCAAACAGAGTATGAGCAAATATTCAGTGCAAATATCCAATGCATTGAATCTATAGATCCCAATGTGAATAGCTGCAGGCAAAATGAGCAACTGATCACACATGTTCTCACACTCACCCAAATGTGCAAAATAGGTTGCTGACATAACTGTAGATTTGTTGACAAGTAGCATACTTAAAAAATAATTTTAAAAAGCTTTAAAAATCTGAAAATCAACTTATATCAACAAATCTTATAAACTACTTGGCATTGGTACCAACTTGTGTTTCAGACAATGCTTGTTGAACTTTACGTTGTGTCAGAATGTCCCTGGGCCTACAAGTCTGCATTTTAATAAGCACATGAGGTGACTCAATCATACACAATCTATGGGTCACTCTTGGACAACTGTTGGTCTTGGATGGTCATGTTCAGTTAATTCGCACAGCACTTTACACTATGAAAGACAAACAATAAAGCAAAATGTTTAAAAGTAAAAGAAAAGCCTTCTAATCATGGAGTCCCACTTTGTCTAAGAAGGAAAATGAAAACAATTTACTTGGATAAGTAAACACTAAGTTGAGAAACATATCAAAAACAGTAACTTAATATAATTTGCACAATGATCCAAATGGGAAAGAACCCGTTATTTAGGCGCATGCATATGAGAGAAAACATAATGGTAGTAAAGACTAAGCTCTGCTCACCCCACCACCAAAATGAGAGATTCTTGAAGCTCTTCATTAATTATTTCAACAGATTATCTCACACGTTAGATGTACTTCCCTGTGTTAAAAACATTTTTAAAGTATTTTTCATGGGAAGCCAAAACAACACTATACTTTCCTAGGGACACATCAACAACAACAAAAAAAAACTATGCAACAAGGCTATCCGTAATGATAACTTTCAACTCATATCTGTAGACCAACACTCAATTTTTTTCTCTATTAAGCTTCATTCATCTTCATTGGCAAGTTTGAGTTCTACTCTTCAGAAAGTTCTAAAGACATAACTATAAGCAGTACATATGCTACTGCTCAATAAAAAGCCCTTCTATGTTCAAATCCCATAACCAAAATTAATTAATTTGTGCACTGTTACCCTTCCAAAGACAGGAAGGAAAAACAACAGTGCCTCTGTCTCTAGAACTTGATGGCACCAATTATAGTCCAATCCAATTAAGCAAGTCACACACTCTGAAAGGGCAACCTCATCATTGTATTCAGGGCAACCCGATTACCAGTTGACTACTGCTACGCTATGAAACACCCCAGGCTTAAAAGGAACTCACTTCTTTGTGAGATACAGAACAAACCACATGTTCCAGACCTTCATTCTCTCCCAATAAAGGGGGAGAGGGAGGGCTTGTCATGGACATCTGAGTGTCCATGGTGGAGCTGGCCCTGATGAACCAAATCATTTTAAAAAATCAATAACTAGACAAATGATCTTGTTACTTTATATGTCTTTTTAAAAAAAACACCCGAGTCTTTTCTTTTTATATAAGGAATTTTTTCCTGAATTATTTGATATCTCTCTCCGCCGCCCCCGCCCCCCACTTTCTCCACCCTGTCCCCTTTCTCACCCTCCAAAGAGTGCAAATCTGGAAATCAGTAAACTGTGGCTACAGAAAACAGATAGGGGCAAGGGGTGGGGAGAGAAAGAAAGAAAGAAAAAAGGCAAGAGAATTTATTGCATCAAGGGTATATGTTCCTAATCTGGAAGGAGCTAAATATTTGGTGGCAAGGAGAGCGAGAGGTGTGCTTAATCTAGGTACCGAGTCCCCTAGAGTCAGTTTTCAGAACGTGAACTAATGACCATGCGCTTACCGCAAGGACCAAAGCGCTTTGAAAGATCTGAAATTGTTTTTCATAGGAAAGTGACTGTTACTTGGAGACACTTTGGGAAGCTGTCAAAGTCCCGAGTCCAAACCCCAATTTCCCCTCTTCTCTCTGCGAGGAAAACGGCGTCCTGCACCAAGACGGGACAAATGCCCCCCCCCCCCCCCCCCCCCCGCATCTCATACAGTGAGTGTGTGTGCGAGTTCGAGCCAAAAGGGAAGAGCAGCCCCCGTCACCGCTTGACCCTTTCACAGGCAGAGCTGAGTGCAAGGTGCTCCCTGCAAGGCCCCTTCCCCGCGCGGGAGCAAGGATGGTGCGAGCAGGGGCCCTCCTTCCACCGCGTTCCCCGCCTGCGCCTGCGGGAGCATCTCCTGCCGGCCAGCCTCGGGCGCCTTCCCACCCCGCCTCCCTCCGGCCGAGGCCCCTGTCCGAGACCAGAGTCGTGGAAAAGGAACCGGGCTCAGGAGCCCACCAACTTGCTAGGGAACCTTGGGCCAGTCGCTGAGCCTCGTTGGTCAATGAAGGAACACAAAGCGTCCGGTCACTTTCAACTCTCCAGCTCTAAGGTCCCAGGGAGGTCTGGCCTCCGGGTCCTGTCCGCATCCCCATCTCCCCGCCCGCACCCAGCCTTCAGCCTTCCTCCTGGGGAGCGGGCTCCTTACCCACAAAGGCAGCCCGAGACTCCACGCAGAGCCACAGCGCGATGGCCAGCAGCGCCTTGCTCTCCATCCCGCACCCCGCGCCGGGCGCAGTGCCCAGAATTGGGGCGCCGGTCCTGTCTGCCCCGGCCCGCCCCGCCCCGCCAAGAGGGCGTGGAGGTGGACCGCGCGCTGCAGCGCAGGACCCCGGGGTGCGCAGGGCGAGGGTGCCTCGGCTCCGGCCTCGGCTGCAGGGTCGTCCGCGGGCGCCGGTAGCAGAGGATGTCCCGGCTGCGGGACAACTCCGGACTTGCTGCAGCGCGCGGGTGCTGTGAGCGCCGGCAGAGGAAACCGGACGATGCACGGCCTGCGCTCCGGGGTCCCGGGACCTAGTGCAGAGAGAGAGCCTGTGGCAGAAACTCTAGAGCGCGGGGGCGGGGCGAGGCGGGGCGGGACCCGGGGCAGGGCTCCCCCCACCCAGTGCCGGCCCCGCCCCTCAGCCCGGTACCCCGCCTGGCCCGAGTCCCCCGACGTCTCAGCCGCAACAACCCAGTTTCTGGCAGAAATAAAATGTGGCCGCTGACAGGTTCTCAGCCACTCGGAGGTTCGGTCGGCTGCTGGACCGCCGAGGTGCTGGGGAGCAGTACTGGGAGCTCGGCGAGGGGCACTGCGCCCTCAGGATGCGCGCCAAAGTTTGGGAAGGTCCTCCGTGCCACGCAAGCCTCCGTGGCTGGGAGACAGGTTGGGGATCAGCAGCAGGTTAAAGCAACTGGGGAGAGCCGGGTACTCAGCTGAAACGCAGGATCGCCAACTGGCCGGGGCTCCGGGGATCGCAAACTGGCCTGGACTCCAGCCGGTACGGTGTGCTGCTCGGCCAGCACAGCGGTAGTTTACAAATCTGAATCTGAAATAGTCACAATATGCCCTTCCCCAGTTCTCCAGAGTTCCCGGTATTTTCTCTTCTACCTGGCGGCTTCATGTGTTTTTAAGTTACCTGTCAAGCACCCAAACGCATTTAAATTTGAGACACATGCCGCCCCCCCCCCCGCCCCAATCTGGCTTTCGCAGAAAACCTACCTCAGGCCTCCAGAGAGCTGGAGGTACCCAGGGCTTTGGCACACCCACCGCGGGAGTGGGAATGAGGGTCACCCCTCCGGTCAGTGGGGCTCTCGGTGTTCCCCACAGGGGCCCCTAGCGTGACTCCTCTTGGGCCTTAGGCCAGGCCCCTTTACAGAGCACAGCTTCCAGCCAAGATACCCTGGAGAAGCAGTGAAGCCGAAGCTCCCAGACCCTGGGCACCCAGAACTCTGCACCAAACCTCACAACTCTCTCCACATATGTGGACTCTTGGTGGAGCTTGGAAAGAGAACTCTGATTTCTTTCTGAACACATTTAT
>NW_005871175.1:1730714-1754354 GCF_000147115.1 Myotis lucifugus | reverse complement strand
CCTTGCTTCCTGCTAGTAAACTTAGCAAAGAAAACAGGATGGGCTCTGGCAAAGTTGGATAAGGGGGAGGAGATGAAACATGAGTTGCAGAAGGTAATTTTTCCCCATCTCTATCTCCAAACAGTTCTTCTCTCTCTGCCTTATTTACAATGCATGACACTTCCTTTTCCACATCTCACTTAAGAAGATAGTGTCTCCTCTGAATGCAAACCAGAACCTGCAGGCCACGGTAATAGCCCCCTTTAGAAGTCTTGGAAGGAAATGATGCGCCTTTGATGGCCGCAAGACCAGAATTTGGCAGGGTCTCAATGAAATCAGTCTACCACATTCCCTCCCACACAGCACTCAGAAATGCCTTGCATTCATGAAAGATGGCAAAGTATGTTATTTACTGTTTTTGAATGTCTATTCCATGTGCAACACCCTTCCGTTATTGGGCACCACTGCAAAGGAGTGATCTTATGAGTTAATTGGTCAGTACAGGTACGACAACCACCTATCAAAGTGCCCATAAATGGTATTCAGACACATTTGTGGCGAAACAACAAAGAATAGTGCTAGGTTCACAGACTCTGGGGCTACACTGTCTGGGCTTGACTCTCAGATTTACCCCTTACTATCCATGTGGTCTTGAGTAACTTATTAGTTAAGTATTTTTTAAATGATAATAGATAGTATCTTTTTGAAGGTTTTGCAACAATTAAATGATGTAAGGCACTTAGACTAGGACCTCACATCTGGTAAGCACAGATGCCCAGCACATAGTAAGCATCCCACCCCCATTAGGAAGTATTCTGCAAAAGTTAGGCATTACAATGCACGGTCTCCATCATGCTGCCATGATCCAAACTGCAAATAAGGCTCATTCATTCAACAGTCTTTGAGCACCTCCTATGTGCTAGGCACTAGGACTGAAGTTACCACGGTGAAAACAATGAGAGCATAAATGAGCAGTCTTCACAGTAGCTCCACTCAGGACAAATTTAACTTCATCACAACTACTGTATCTCCAGCTACTTCTTTGGGTTTTATGCACGCAATATACATTGTTCATATCGCCAAAGCAAACTGCATAAATTACACTCTGTATAATTTGGTTCCATCACTAGTATTTTGGATTTCATATCTTAAAAAGTAAATATGAAGATGAGCAAAAGGTTAATAATTGTGGAAGGTGAATGATGGGTACATAGGATTCATTTGCTATCCTCTCTACTTTTATATGTTTTTCCATGATAAAAAAGTTTTGTGTTTTAAGAAAGTCTAACCAAAGTGTTGCCACTGACTTTTCCATTGTCAGTGTCTTGGCGTTACCTCTGTGAAATGGTCGAAGCAGAGAGGCAGGTGGATGGAAACTTGCACTTTTGACTTTGTATATTTCTAAAACATTTTGTCAAAGCAAGAAAGTGTTACTTTTACTACAAAAAAAAAGTCCAAATCAATATCAACTCTGTCTTCTAGTGGCTGTTATATTTTCAGATAGTGTCATTTGTTGATTACATTTTTGCATGACACTTTCTCCTTTCTTGTGTTTATTCACTTAATTTGTTTCCAATGTTTACCAGAAGCTGTGACTACCCTGCCAGAGGTGGACTAGATTTCATAGCTGGTGTGTACTCATGACTATCATGCGTTAAGAGATTATGAGCATACCCTTTCTCCCTCATTATCCTATTTCCTTACACACCCACGTTTGCTTTACTCTCTATGTGACATATTTTTAACTTAAAATGTTTTTGTATGTTCAAGGTAAAGAAGGCTATGTCACCAGAAAGCCAGGCTTGCCTTTGACGTATCTATCAGTGAAAGGGCGAAGGCTACGCCCTCCACCTTCCCCCAGGTTAAGGGCTACGTCCTCCATCTTACCTTGGCCACGTGTTGGGCAAGGAGCTTCTTCACGGAAGTCTCAGACTCTGCTAGCCACACCCAGGAACGGGACATCGACTTGTGCCTGGCCAATCGGCAAAGCACAGTCCTTTCTCCTCCCTTACTCCAACCCCCCCCCCCTATATAACCGGTCCCTGGGCGGGGTTGGCCGCGCTCAGCCACTTGGTTTGCCTGGGTGTCGGTGAGCCTGGTGGATGGGGAGCCCAAGTTAACTTGAAATACAGATTCTTATGCTTTTGCATCGAATTGGCCCCCTGATGTGGTTTCTTGGGAATCTTGAAATCTGGGCACAACAATCAGAATTTGGTTTCATTCTTTTTTTTTTTTTTAATCCTCACCCGAGGATATTTTTCCATTGATTTTAGGGAGAGTGGAAGAGAGAGGAAAGACAGAGAAATATCGATGTGAGAAAAACATATTGATTGGTTCCTCCTGCAAGAGCCCCAACAAGGGCCCAAGCCGGGGAGGAGCCTGCAAAGAGGTAGGTATCCTTGACCAGAATCTAACCCAGGACCCTGTGGTCCACAGGCCAATGCTCTATCCACTGAGCCAAACCGGCTAAGGCTTTGGTTTTATTCTTAAAGTCTTACATTCTAATAAATATAACCCCCTGCCAAAAAATAATTAAATTAAAATAAGACAAACTCCCCATCCTTTTTGTGAAACAGATGAGACAGAGCTTCATTACTTCTACCTGCAAAGGAAAATCTCAGTTACTATAGGTATGTATGCCTTTATGCCCTCCCAAGCTCTCCCACATAGTTTCTTGTTATATCTTACATACGGATAAATAGAACAAGTTTTAAATGTGGAAAGCATGCAGGAAATTTAAATAATTCACACAGCACCTGAAAAGAGTGTCAGAAAATAATGAAAGTAGCCACCACTCATTGAGCAGGCACTGTTCTGAATGCTTCACTTCTTCCTCTATTCTATAGCATCCTGTGAGGGTAAAAGAGAGTAAGGACAAGAAATTACTCTTAATTTAAATAAATGTTCCTTTGTCTTCCTAAAAGTCGTGCAAAAAAAAAGTTGTTTTATCTGTTTTAAAACAATATATAGTTTTCTCATCATTAGTTAATGACATGATATTAATCAAGACACTCTTTGCTTTTTAAAATAAGAAGAAGAAGTAGATTTTCTGTGCCAGGTACTTTCCTTGGGTTACCTTATTTTAATGTTCACAGCGACTCAATGAAGAAGATATTATAATTATTCTCATGAGGGGTGGGTGGGACAAGAGGAGATTTAGAAAGTGGTGGAATCAGGATTTAACAGCAGAGAGGTACAAAACATCCAAGACAAACCCTTCCTTGCGGAGAACTGATCTTTTTCAAGGGATGAGGCTGAGTGAATTGATGCCACTTCCTCGGCCTCCCCGTGATAATCACTTCCGTTTTCCTGGGTGGATGGAGGGCCAAGTCACTTAGGAGAATCTCTCCGGGACAAATGTAGGCCATTAGCTCTCCCCTCCCCCACCCCAAGAATCCAACGCAATTAGACCCTCACCTTCTACCCCACCCCGGAACCACTGATCTTAAAGCCATGGCTGTAATACACGTAATCATTTGTGCATTGGGGGATTTCTTTTCTGTCATGGATTTTTTTTGTCCTTTATTCTCCTGAAAAACTTGTATTCATTCTTCAATAACTAGTTCAATGCCCTTCCCAAGTGATATATTTTAGTTATTTATTCAGCTATCTTCTTCAGTTGATACTCTTTAAGAAGAAAGAGACAGAGATTAAATCTTACCTGTGTGGACAGTTGGGTTTAGAAGATGGTTGTTAAGTTACAGTAAGAGTGGTGAAATGCTTGCTGATGATACTTATTTAGCAAAACGTATTTTGTACACTATAGACTTATCATGATATGTCTAATTAAATAGACCTATTGTCAAAGATACTGTAGGGATAAAAATATATGTGCTATCTATGTATCATGTACTTTACATAATCATTTTCAAATTGACATTTAAATAATAGTCATACATTTAATAAATACATCCATAACTGTACTAAATTTATACTTGCTACTAGAAAAATTAATAGGGGCTATTTTGTTATTCACAGAATAGGGAAATTGCTTTCCTCTTTCTATATACACAAAACACTTATATGATAGATGATAGACAATAATATAGTCATATGTTTATATAAATGATTCTCCCTCAAAAGTAGAAATTAGATCAAAATTATTTTGTGTTCTCAGTGCCTAACACAATCTCTGTACATACTCGCCTCTCAATGTTTTGATGAATTTCAAACACTTTTTGTCATTTCCCTTTCTTCTGCTCTTTCCTTCTTCTTCACTCTCCCCCACCCTCACCCCAAATCACATGCCTCTTGGGTATCCATCACAATTATCTTTACAGAGAGCAACTTGTTGGAATAAATAGAACCATACAACAGCAATATAGACACAAACAGAGTGGAGAAGTTCTTAATATATTAAGCAGTGGTGATGGGAGTTTTGTTTTTGATTTTGAGTAATGAAGAAAAAAGAAAAAGACATTTATAAGATTTGCATGTACTGTATAATAAATGTATGACTTGAATGAACTTCACATCTGTGCCTTTTGCAGATTGTAACCATTTTCTAATGAATTAATACCATCTCCCCTCTTAAAAGCTTATCAAACTTTCCAGAACCAAATAATGAAAAAATAAAAATGCTCTTTTGTCCAATCAAGTCGTTACAAGTCACTCATCCCTCATAGAAGGATATGTATACACTTCCATCACGGTTGTATTAGTTTGCAGTGTTGTCCACATTTTTCCAGAATAAAGGTAGTATGTTCTAGTAATATTACTTCACCAGCATTGCTAGTCAATGACAACGGAAAACTTTTATGTCTTTTGTATATAAATTTAGTCTCCAGAGTTTCCAAAACATTGGTGAGTAGATCCCTGAGGCACAAATATAAACTCTCTCTGGGAGTGTTTCTGAACGTTCATTTCTAATACTTCACTACCTTGGTGCACATAATACAGCCAAATGAAACAACTCACTAAGGAACACCTCACACAGAGAGAAATTTATAAATAAAATAAAAAAATACAATTTCAGATCTAACTGACAATCATCCAAAAATTGGTCAGGCTGGTTATAGGCAGATGAAAAGCCAGAAGGGAGTCATTTCATGCATTTGACCACATAATATAAATAGAAGTTCCAGATGTGGAGAAAATGAGTCCAGTAACAAAGCAACACATCGAAAATATTAAACAATAAAATTGGTCTTTGGATTGCATACAAAAAACACGTTTCCTTATCATAAGAAGCCTTGTCCCTGCTTCTCCCGAAAGCTACTTAGTTGTCTGTTACTTTTACCTTTCCTTTATCAGAAAATTTCTTGAAAGAGAAGTCATCCCTCACCTTTTATCCAAAAGTACAATAACTTCTTCTCAGTCTTGACTCTGCCCAGGGTCTCAATAACATCCACCCCATTGTCCAACCCCACTTGAAGTTCGATCTATGCTTGACAGTACAGCCTATCTATCCAGAGAATGCACTTCAGTGGCTCAACCCTAAACATAGGGAATCTCTAAATCCATTCTTGTTCATCATCCCTTGTCTTCTTCCATGGCTTTCTCAGGGATCTCATTCCCCTTTGTGTCTTCAACTATCTTCTTTGTTGGTATAACTTGCAGAATTGTGCTTTCCAGTTCTGATTTCCTACCTTAGCTCCAGACTCTAATCTCCAGCCCTTCCTGGACATCTCCATGTGTATGTTCCACCAATCTCTTATGTTCATAGTGTCCAAAACTGAACTCTGTCTCTTCCTTCCTACACTGGCTCCTTCACCCTTCTCAAGCAGAGTTCTTCTAGATTAGCGGTTCTCAATCTTCCTAATGCTGCGATCCTTTGATACAGTTCCTCATGTTGTGGTGACCCCCAACCAGAAAATTATTTTTGTTGCTGCTTCATAACTAATTTTGCTACTGTTATGAATCATAATGTAAATATCTGGTATGCAGGATGTATTTTCATTGTTACAAATTGAACATAATTAAAGCATAGTGATTAATCACAAAAACAATATGTAATTATATATGTGTTTTCCGATGGTCTTAGGCGACCCCTGTGAAAAGGTCGTTCGACCCCCAAAGGGGTCACGACCCACAGGTTGAGAACCGCTGTCCTAGATAGTTATGCTCCATACCTTGCAGTGTTATTCCCCTGCCTTTTCCCTTCATTTCAAATCCAATCTTGTATACATTATTTACATCTCTCACATCCATTCCCTATTTTCATTTACTAGTCTGCCCCGATTCGTGACCATGTTGCCTTTGTCCTAGAATATTCCAGTCCATCCATCACTCTGCTGCCAAAGTTATCTTTCTGAAACACAAGGTTCATATATTTTTTATCTTTGACAGTTGGCATTTGCACACAGCATAAAGCCCCAAATCCTAAGGACAGTGTTCAAAGGGTTTCTTCTTTGTCCATTTCTTGTTTTTCCAGCTTACCTTCCAGTATTCCATATACAAACTCGACATTCCAGCCATATAGGGTCCACTGTCCACTGACAGAAAATACTTTATACTCTCTTGTCTCAGGCTTATGCTCAGTGTGTTCTTCTTGTTCAGGATGTACTTTGTCCCACTATCTGCCTATAGGAGGCTGGCCTTCCTTTAAAACCAGGCCCCAGGATGTATCCTCCCTCCCTATCACTCCTGCCCTGCCCATCTGAATTACTCTCTCACTGATAAATAGTCAGGATTCCTTGGGTTCTAAGCAACTGAAAAACCAACTCAAGCTGGCTTAAATGTGTAAGATCGTGCTGCTGTAAGTTATGGGCTGGCCTCAGCTGGTGTTGTCAGAGTATCATTGTGTCATCCTGCTATTTTTCTCTGTGATTTTCTCAACTCGGCCCTCAAGCTCTCCTCATCATACAAAACAAATGGCTGTCCATCCTCATACCACACTGTCCTCAGAAAAAGAAAAACTTTTGCCAGAAGCTCTTGAGGAATAATGAGGAAGATTCTTTGTCTTCGGCACACATTTTTCATCTCATTTGCTCATTCCTACGTCAATTACCAGGGGGCAGTGTCTTCGTCTGTTCCAGCTGCTATCATAAGATACTACAGACTGGGTGACTGATACTCAACAGAAGTGTATTCATCACATTTCTGGAGCTTAGGAGCCTGCGATTAGGGTGCCAGCGGTCAGGTTAGGGTCCTCTTCTGCAGACTTCTGTATCCTCACATGGCGGGAGGGACTAGGAAGCTCTGTGGGGTCTCTTTTATAAAAGCACTAACCCCATTCATGGGGCCTTTTGCCCTCATGACCTAATCCTTTTCCAAAGGCTCCACCTCCCAAGACCATCACCTTTGATTTCAACATATGAATTTGGTGGGGACACAAACATTAAGACCATATATCAGGTAGGAATGATGCCAATAGGTTAAGACTAATCAGAGTCCACTTCTGAAACTAAGAGTGTGGTGGATAACATCAAAACCCATCATTACAACGAGGAAGGCACTATTTCTCAAAGAAAAATCTGAAGGTTTTTGTAGAAAATAAGGGAAACCAGATGTTACAGAGACAACCAACTGATGACCACTATATTCCTCACACTCCAACAACCCATTATCCCATATCTGTTGTGGTGTATATGATAACCTGCTTTACATCAGATTTACTTGGATACATATGTCTCTCTTCCTATATCATGAAATAAAGAGCAGGTTTAGTATAGTTTTCATAATTGTATTTTCTAAATTTCCAGTTAATTGAAGACAAGTTTGTGGGGGTTTTTATTGTTGTTCTTCCTTTTACATACTTCCCCTTCATCCACTGGTATTACCATCACAATAACTAACATTTATTGAGTTACCATGTGTCCAACACTGTTGTAAGCATTTTACATGTGCTGACTCCCTTAATCTTCACCACCAATCTATAAAGTAGGTACTATTATTATCCTCACATTTAATAGATGTAGAAACTAAGGCTCAAAGAATTTAAGTAACTTGGCCAATACCCTGTAGCTTGTATGGGGTGGAGCCAGAATTTGAGCCAAAGCTGAATGAATCCAAAGCTACACTCTAGATCAGACTCGTATGCTGGTTCATCTCTCAATAAAAATGCACTTTCTGGTAAAAACAGTCTCTAAAAAGCTACTTCTTGTCTTTCAGCCCTCTCATTCAGAGCATCACTCAATCTTGCCAATTCTTCCTAACATCTGTTCTTTCTAGTTTGCTCTTATATTAAATCAACCATCCAAGTTCTGACCATCTCTTGGCTAGACTTCTAGAATCTTATGTTTGAGAATTAGCCAATCTCATATCTTCAGCCAAAACTATCCTCCTATCCCCAATACTCTTCTTCCTGACCTGATCTCCAATGTCAAATGTTTAATGTCTTTCAGCTCATAATCATAAGAGAATAAAACCATGAGAAACAAATGTTGGGTCATATTTGGAGTTGTTCCTGGCACTAATTCTTATGGAACAGTGTGTCAATTGACTCCTTGATGCTGTTCTTCCTGAGATGGAACTCCTAGAACTGTAGAGACTCTCAAGAGATTATACAAACCAGTCTCTCGTCTTCAGTCAACAAGTCATTAGCCACTAAAGACAGATCTTGATTATTTGCATCTTGAAAAATTATGGAAAAGATTCTCCACAACCACACTTGGCAACATAGAATTTCTTCTAGCATATGACTGTGACAGAGTCTTCCCAAAGTGTCAACACTAAAAGGTTTTGCCCCACACTCTGTGCCCAGAAACCTACTTCAGTGCCAGAGGTCTGCTCCTTTAGCACAAGTGGCAAATTGCCGAGCAATCCTTATTCATTCAGCAAATTATTTATTTTCTTTTTAATAGCAAAGTGATTATGACATACCTATGAAAAGGGGGAATGGGAGATATCTGTAATACTATCAACAATAAAAATATATTTTAAAATAATAAAATAAAATACAATTCTTATGTGAAAAAAATAAAAATATTAGCCATGAACTGGATGTACTGTACTGTTCTTGTTTTTTATTAGAATTTATTAGACATTTATTACTTTAAAATTTATTTTTTTATTTATTAGAGAATTTATTTATTAATTTTAAACCAGTAGTTCTCAATCCTGGCTACACATTAGAATCTCCTGAGCCTGGGGAGTTTTGAAAAACTATTGGCACCATCCTACATCAATTAAGTCTGAATCTCTGGGAGGAAAACTTGACCAATGAATTGTGTGTGTGTGTGTGTGTGTGTGTGTGTGTGTGTGTCCTAACATGATTCTAATCACATTAAACTCTTGTTAAACTCTCATGCATGAGAATAAAAAAGATATTTCCAAAACTTGGAAATAAAAACATTCATTATAGCTCTAGGACTATTTTATCCATTGTGTACTATACTCACTGTGAGCTTTCTAATGAATACTACAAATATGTGGAAATTTTAAAAGTATAACTCATGCCCTAACCGGTTTGGCTCAGTGGATAGAGAGTCAGCCTGTGGACTCAAGGGTCCCAGGTTCGACTCCGGTCAAGGGCATGTACCTTGGTTGCAGGCACATACCCAGTGGGGAGTGCGCAGGAGGCAGCTGATCGATGTTTCTCTCTCTCATTGATGTTTCTAACTCTCTATCCCTCTTCCTTCCTCTCTGTGAAAAATCAATAAAATATATTTTTAAAAATATAAATAAAAGTATAACTCATAAGAACAAAATAATTTATTCTTAGCAAACTCAAAATTATTAAAAACAATTTTAAGTAATATTCAACAAAAATATTTTTAATATGAGATGTGAATGCATTTTAATAAACTTGTCATGAGTCAGGGTGAATCTTCCAAAAGAGCACTTACAATATGAAAAAGTCTTATAGCCAAAAGGGGGTAGGGGGTAGGGGGTAGGGGGTGAAGGCAGGTTGAAGAAGATAATGCAGGGGTGAATGGAAATAGAAGGAGTCTTGAGCTTGGGTGGTGATCACACAATACAATATACAGATGCTGTATCATAGAATTGTACCCTGAAACTTATATAATTTTATTAACCAATGTCACCCCGATCAATTCAATAAAATTTCAAAAAAAATAAATAAAATAAACAGGTCTTATAGCATCTCGAGTATTTCAAATTACATTTCAATATTTATAGTATGAAATGTTCCTATCTACTGCTGAAGAAAAGTCAGGGAGATAAAAGAATCTGAAGTTCACAGTTTGGTAACAACAATTCATTTTGACAAAAAGATTTACAGCTTCCCAGGTCTTAGCCTCAAACAGAAGATAAGCTTTTATGTTTATTAAAGCAACTCCCCCCCCCCACTTTTTTTTTTAGTTATGCTTTTTGTTAAATGCAATTCTGAATGAAAAAACTGCTTGGGGGAGGTTGAGAGGGAGGAAGACACAAAAATTGAGTTTCAAGAAAGATGAAGCGTTTAAATCAGTTTCTCTGATCTAGAAACACTGCTGAAATCAATGTAGTATATGATGTTGTCTTTCTCCCTTCCTAGCTCCCAAAGTAAAAGCCAAATTCCAATGAATTGGAGTAACATGTAGAGCTGGCTCTTATATCCAGTTACAAGAATTATTCACGGTCTAAAATGAGGAGCCCGGAACTACAACCATCCTTAAAATTATCTATGAGCCTGTGTTTCTAAAAGTTTAAAAGTATCTGCAGGAGTGTGCTTGTGTACAGAAAATAGACTAAAAACATCCACATCAGAAAACATCCACATCAGAATTTAACAGTGTTTATTTCTTACTGAGAAAACTTTCTGCAAGAGTCAAATAATACTTTTTATACATAAATGCAGAGAAGAAAATTCTTGAAGGACACACATGAAACTTAAAAAACAATTATCCCTGAGGATCAGGATTGGGATGGGAGGGTAAAATTTTGTTTATTACTCTACTCATGTTTTTGAGTATTTTTATTGAAAATTTATATTTTAAATATTAATAAACATGTGACAATAAATTTCTAATTTTTAGAAAGCTTTTAAAGACCATACTCAACACCTCATTTGCCCAGGTGGGTAAAAGAAGTTGAACAGCAGTGCTTGGCCTTCTGTCTCCTGCTCAGAGAGCTTGGAGTAGTTCTCTTGTAATACTCCCTGCTTCCTCATGTGTTTCATGGTAGTGCCAAAACAGGATCTTGACCTCAGAGAAGTCATAAGTTTTCAATAATAATTCATTTTAAAAGCTAAAACGTACTAAGCTCCTGCTGTACAAAATTTTTCCTTATATATCATCTCCTTTTCTCTTCAAAACAATCCTATGAGGCTCATAAAATTTAAGCACCTTTGACAGCCCACACCACTAAGAAATGGAGGAGCCAGGATAAAATCTAAATTTTCTTGCTTCGCAAATCAATGTCCTTAAATGGAAAGAAATTAATATTGTGAAGCAATCAGGAATATTGAACAATAACTGAATACCAGTCTAAGATGGTAATATTTATGCTGACAAAATTCTTTTTTAATTTTTTATTTATTGATTTTAGGGAGAGAGAGAGAAAGGGAGAGAGAGGGAGAGAGAAAGAGAAAAAACATAGGTTTGTTGTTCCACTTATCTATGCATTCATTGGTTGCTTCTTGTAAGTGCCCTGACCAGAGAGCAGACCTACAACCTTGGTAGGTATATTGGAGTAACATTCCAACCAACCGAGCTACTCAGCCAGGGCTGACATAATTCTCTTAAAAACTTTGTAGTTCCCCTACAACTCTTCTTGATATTCACTCTATTAGTCAAAATCCACATCCACAAATCTTTTTGAGATAAGTTGGGCTTCTGCTGAGACTGATGGAAAATAATAGCCTTGAAGTTGCTTAGGAGCCAAATTGTTTGACTAAATAAGCTCTGAGACAACATCTTAGATCCTCTGCTAAAATTTCTGCCTCCAGTGTCCAATATTTTCCTTTACAACCATATTCAAATTTCATCAATATTCTCTTCTTTATATAATTTCTCCCACACATACATATTTTAATGGCTTACTAAAATTTGATGTGGAGAAGTTTTGATATACAGGGTTTGGTCCATATATTTTTTTTATTTTACATTGATTGACTGACTGTATTTTTTATTGATGCCTGTTCAATTCTTCAGCATAGGTCCTTTCTTCATAATAAGATCTTTAATAGTTATTCCCATGACTTAAAAGGGGGAAAAATCCTTCAAAAAATATAGAGAATTTACATTAGCTTACATGGATAGATACTCTTATATATACTGGGGTTTTTTTAAATTAGATTCCTATGGAATAAAATCTGTGGTATTTAGTTTCAAATGCAGTGCCCTAATGGTATTTTCTTTTTCCCAGACTTCCATATTTGTTTGAAAAGGAAGTACAGTAATAGAGAGGTGGGAACTTTGGTAGCCATAGTAAAGATATTAGTAATAGTAGTAAGACAGTAGTAGTGATATATAACTTATGTGCTACATACTGTGACTTTCTTAGAACATTCACTCCTCTCAATAACCCTATGAGACACATACAATTATTATGCCCATTTTACAGATAAGAAAACTGAAGCACAAAGAAATTTAGTAATTTTCCTGAAGAGACACAGCTTTTGCACTAAATCCCATCTAATGGCCTCCTTGGGTAAAATTAATACACAAATGTAACAAAATTCTTCTAGGAAGAAGATGTAAATAATATTCAATTTTTGTGTAGAGTTACCTAGTTCTTCAGAGCCCCAAATATTTTTTGAGGCGCTTAACAAATTTCAGTAAGATGGTTAAAAACAGTAGGAAATTAAAAATTCTTTCTTCTATGCCTGTTAAAATAAATTTAATAGCTGTTCTTCTGAACTGGTAAAATATTAAATAAAAAGTGCTCTTTCAGCAATTGGGATTCATAAAGGGGTCAACAGGCTTCATTAGAGTGGAGCATGCACCACACACACACACACACACACACACAGACACGTACACACATACACACCCTCGTTTAATTTCATGTATAAACAAACATTACCTATACCCTTGGGAATTATTTTTCGCTATCTTTAAGCCAAACTGGTTTCGCTTGGCAGACTGCAACCCCTACAGGTGGCACCTATTCTCAGTGAAGTGTTTCCTTTTCCCAGAACTCAGACATTGGCATCACGCACCTCCCCACCATTCTTGACATCTGTTTCTACTTATGTGCCAGCTACGAACACCTGACCTGTGAAAGGAAACAAAACAAAGGTTCATGGTCATTGTCTACCAAAATGTCTTGTTTTGGTCCACTCAGACCCTGGAAACACAAATTGAGAAACTCAAATTGGATGCCAAGTGTTGGTCTACCTTAGGAAGGGGCAATGGAAAAAATATTTCCCTTATTCATCTGTTGCTGCTGAGCAGAAGATAAGGTAGGACTCTAGAATCTAGAGAAATCAACTCATGAAGTAACTAAGAATTCATGACCATTTCTGAAGCATTGCACATTGCTGCAGAGAAGCTACAAGAGACATAGAGAGGTCTAAAGCTTGCCATGAAGAGGTGCATGGAATTCGCAGCTCAGAATATGTACATTAGAAAATAAATATGTAAAGCTAAATACCTAGCATGTCAAATCTACTGGACAGGCAATACGTATGATAGGCATTCTTTAGAAGGAGCGAAAACCAAGGGCTGGGCTGAGAGAAAAACCTCAGTGCTGGTGAGACTTAAAGAAGGAAAAAGTAACTTAATCGGTGGCAAATGAAATCACTTTCTTTTAAATAGTATACCAGGATGAAAATTACCAAATCACATCTCTCGTAAGAGCTGAACTTCATGACATTTAAGAAAATTCTTGTCCATATTTCCTAAAGATATTTCTGTTCTGCTTCTCTTCTTTTCCTATAGTCAGCTTTCAATTATCTGTAGCAGCTGAGGATAGAGACCAAAGAGGATAAATATAGGGAGATGTCATACCCTTTATTTTTGCCTTCAGGCTCTGTTTTCAGTTTTCAAAACTTTCACTAGAGTTGTAACAAACCCCAAAACATAGTGATTTGAAGATATACATGCACAAGTCTACAAAGGTGCCTATAACAATGATATTCATTGAAATATTACTAGTATATGATTAAAAAGGTTTTTAAAATGGAAACAACCTTAATATGTACTAATAGGGAAAAGTTAAATTTATTGCTAATGGAAAAGGGCAAACTGCCAAGGAGGTATCTCTCGTGTGATCCCAGTTAATTTAAAAAAAAAAAGGACATCTGTACCTAATAAATACACCTCATGCACAAACCAATGCCAAGAGGCAACGTTAGAAAGTGTAAGAATGTTAATGTTTGTGAGATTGGCAACTGACTTTTATTTTTTATCTTATTATTTTCTGTGCTGGTGGAGATATAAAAAATATATTACATTTATAATTTTAAAAGTTAATTTCATTAATATACATGTATATGTGTATATATGTAACATGTACATATTTAGATACTCTGCTTTACAAAAAATGACCTAGAGACATCCACTCAACGTGAGGAAGAATATTAACAAAAAGCCATAAAAATCAAACATTAGGCATGAAGAATGGTCATTACATGCAGATTTTTAAATTTAAGAGGACTGGTCATTGCCCCCCAGAAAACAAAATTTTCCTCTAGCAAAAGACGGATGAATATTTTGACTTTTTGGTGCTAATAAATAGTCCAAAGACTCAGAAGCTTGAATTTTAAAGCTGATACAACACATGGCTCATGGAAATGATCATAAATTGTGATAGGCTAAAAGGTTTATGAAGTGAAGAACATGTTGATATGATGCTCTGTTGGCTAATGACATTCTGTGACAGCTGCCATCCTTGAGAAAGATTGAGGAGTTCTAGATGTCCAAGTGGCCTTTCTTCCCCTTTGCCTGCTGGAGCCCAAAGCAGAACAGCCAGATGGCCATGAACTCTGTGTTTGGGACCTGAAGATAAGTAGGAGAGGCTCTGCACGTTCTGCTGATGCAACAGTTCAGGGAAAGTTAGTTGACGCAGCCCTTTGCCTTCCGCTTGGCTTGAATGAAATCAGGAAAAGTGGGTGAGACTCAGTACTTTCTTTTCTCTCCTCGGGGTCCACATGTTTCCTGACCCTTGACCTTTTTCTCTGTCACCTCCCCATGAGCTTAGCTGACAATGACTTCCTGCCCATCACTATGTCCTGGACCCATCATTGTGCTTCATCATTCTGCCCAGGTCTTCTTCTTCAGATGACTCATTTCATGTCCACCATTGTCTGACCACACCATTGCTTAACCATACTGGCAAGTTGGTTTTCATGTTTGAGGGAAATGGAAACTTTTAAAATGGAGAGTTGGAGTGAGTCTCTATAAAAACCACTACCTGCCCTAGCCTGTTTTGCTCAGTGGATAGAGCACTGGCTTGCGGGCCAGTCCCAGGTTAGATTCCGGTCAAGGGCACGTACCTCAGTTGCAGGCTATCCCTGGCCCGGCCCAGATGGAACCTGGTTGGGGCATGTGCAGGAGACAATAAATCCATGTGTTTCTCTCATGTGGATATTTCTCTCTGTCTTTCCCTCTCTCTTCCATTCTCTCTGAAAATCAATGGAAAAATATCCTCGGGTGAGGATTAAAAAAAAAAAACACAACTAACTAACTGACATAGTTAAACATAACCCCAAGGAAATTAGTTTGATCTCTATAATTTTTAAGGAGAGTACAGTGGTGAAATCGTTAAGGCTGATGATTGAAACATCTGTTCAACACTGGTTGCTCAGTCCTCTCTTTCCTTTTAAATAAAGACATAGAAATTTGGGGAGCTCCATATACATAAATGGGTTAGCACCTTGTGTCCATCTGTCTGGTTACACCCTACAGGAAGCAACCATGTGTTATAATCGACACAATCCCAAATCTTAATACAGTGGAATGGACACTGAATCAAAAGTCAGAAAATCTGATTTCAGTACCAATCCTGCCACTGACATAATCAGGGCAGAATCAGAGATCTACACTCAGGCTATGACACAAATGTCCTGGAATGAGACAAACCCCCTTGCACTGGAAAATAAGAACCTATTACATCACCTGTCAATTGTGCTACTCTCTGAAAAATGTAGTGTGTTTTCAGAAATTATATTTCAAAGATATAAATGAGAAACTGGGTTTAATTTTCTTCATGATGAACTGAGAACTTTAGTGTCACAGAAGAGATAGAAGAGAGAGATGATAGATAGGTAGGCGATAGATAGATAGATAGATAGATAGATAGATAGATAGATAGATAGGATAGGGCAGGTGGGTAATGGATAGATGAATTGGGTGAATAGATGGATAGCTAGATAGAGTTGAGGTTCTGAGCATGGTCTCTAGAGCTGGACTACTTTGGTTCAGATTACAAAATAACAACTTCCTAGCTGCGTCATCACCTGCAAATTATTCCACCTATTTGTTACTCAGTTAACTTATTTGCAAAATTCAAATATTAACAATAATAACTCAATAAGTGGTTGTCAGAATTAAGTAAGATTATTCATGTAAAGCTTTTAGCATAGTGCCAGATATATAGTAAGTATTCCATAAATGTTAATAATTATAATTGTTATCACTTAGGAAATAGAATATATATTACTGCTTCACTATCACTCTGATCACTAATTCTCCTCTCTCTCTCTCTCTCTTCCTCTCTCTCTCTCTCTCTCTCTCTCTCTCTCTACACACACACACACACACACACACACACTGTTATTGCTTCCAAAGTGGGTTGTACAAAATATATTGTTTTGAATTGTACAAAATACATAGTTTTTGAGACTAAATATTTTTTGCCTTGTAAAGCAATCCATATAGATATAGACATTATCAATACACAAAATATATTAATTCATGTCCCTATTGATGGACATTTAAATGGTCTCAAGATTTTCAATGGGCATCTTTTAATATTTCTTTTCCCCATGTGTGACTATTTCTGTAAGACAGATTCCTATCTTGTTGAGTCATAAGGTATGTGCATTGAAATGTCTTCTATATACTGCCAAATCATCCCTTTAAAGGATATTATCAATTTCTATTCCCATCAACAATTTATAAGCTTGTCTGATTTTCCACACTTTTGCCAACACTGAATATTGCTAATATTTTAAAAGCTATCAATTTTATGAGCAAACTGTTATTTTTTTAAAGATTTCCAAATCCCTGATTAGTTTTGAGCTTGAACAAGCTTTGTGTAAACCTTTACTCTGTTTTACCTTTCCTGCCAAATATTTATGTGAAAATGTTGCCAGTAAGTGTGAACAAGGCACTATACCATACCAGCTGGTCAGGTGATCACTATTTTGGGTACCCATTTCTTCATGTTAACACAGGAAATGTTAGAGAAGAGAGTAATTTTCTGTTATAGTTGACACATCCTTATTCTCGTGTGTGTGTGTGTGTGTGTGTGTGTGTGTGTGTGTGTTCTTTCTATCGTTTGACTTGGAAATCCAAAATTATAAATTGGTACTATTCTAATAATACTGTCTTATGAACAATTTGTTCAGTTACATGGAGGAAAAAATCTAATAAAACCTAAATGCTCCTATTATAGCAAATTTCCTTAAAAATGCTAACTTTAGTACTCACTGCTAATGGGAACATGGGGGAAAGGGGGTATTCTCAATCAGTACTGGTAGAAATCTATGTGCTGCAATTTTAGAGAAAGCAATCTATAAAAACACCTATTCAAATTTAAAGTATGTATACCCTTTTGCCCCAGATTTCCACTCCTTGGAATCTAATGATAGAAATGATAGCACTAGTATGAAATGTTATATGTACTAGGTCAGTGAGCAATCTTCAAATGTGAACATGAATCTTTTGGGGGGTGGGGTCTTGTAAAAATGCAGATTCTAATTCAGTAGGCCAGGGAGTATTCATGTCTATGAAGCTCTAGATTAGTGATGGTTCAACCTTTTGAGCTCGGCGTGCCAGCATTTTGAAAAACCCTAACTTAACTCTGGTGCCGTGTCACATATAGAAATTTTTTGATATTTGCAACCATAGTAAAACAAAGATTTATATTTTTGATATTTATTTTGTATATTTAAATGCCACTTAACAAAGAAAAATCAACCAAAAAAATGAGTTCGCGTGTCACCTCTGACACGCGTGTCATAGGTTCGCCATCACTGCTCTAGATGATGCCAGTGCTGCTGGCCATGGACCACATCTGAGTAGCAAGGATGTTTATTGTAGTGGTGTCCATTAAAAATTAAATTAACCAAAGGACTTATATGCATATATGCATAGCCCATGGACACAGACAATAGTGAAGGCCTGGGGTGGGGCAGGAGCAAGGTGGAGGAGGAGTAAAAGGGGGAGGATAATGGAGGACATCTGTAATACCCTCAATAATAAAAATAAATGTTAAAATAATTAATCTTTCAAAACATTCTAAATTAAAACCCAGAAATAATGAATGAACACTCATCAATAGGCTCAATAAATTATAAAATATCCAAATCATTGAGAATTATACAGGCATTTCAAATAATGAAATTAAGGTATTCTGGTTGATTTGGAGGGAATTCCATAAGAAACATGCAGAATCCTATATAATAAAGATGTAATATGCAAATGATTGTTACGCCATGAAGCGTAACAACCGACCAAGTAATGACCGGATCACGGATCAGCAGAAAGGTGGGGCAGCAAGCTACAAGTGGGTGGCAGAGAGCTACAGGAGGGGGCAGGGCAGCAAGCCGGGGGGGGGGAGCTACAGGATGGCTGGGCAGCGGGCAGAGAGCTACTGGAGGGTGGCAGCGAGCTACTGGTGAGCTACTGGCGCATGAATTCATGCGCAGGGCTACTAGTATAGTATAACATGATCCCATTTTTGTAAAATAGTGACAAAAATTCCATTTGTGTGTGTCTGTAAAAATATTATCATAGAGAAAATATGAGAGAATAGTTTTTAAGTTGTAAGTATTAATTACTTCATGGAGGGAATAAAGATAATGTGGGAGGGAAAAAGAAGATAAGCACGAAAAAAGGAAAATCCAAAGTTTATACTAAAAATAGCATGTTTGTAATCATACTAATGAAAACTAATGTATATGAGTTTATGTGTAAAGAAATTTGAAATATTTAAAATTTTAAAAGATAAAGAAATAAAATTAAGTAAAATAATCAGAATCCAAATTCTTATCTCCCACTAATTAGCTTTTTAAATTTTGGTCAAGTCATTTAACTTGTCCTGGCACAGTTATTAGAGATGAACTAAACATCTCTAATAATTTTCATGGTTCCACTAAGTTCCGAATTTCTATGATTGTAGTCACTTTGGAAAACAGTCTGGCAATTCCTCAAAAGGCTAAGCATAAAGTTGCTATATCACCCAGCAATTCTGCTCCTAAGTATATACCCAAGAGAAATGAAAGTGTATGCCCATATAAAAACTTGTACAAGAATGCTAATAGCAGCATTACTCATAATAGCCAAAGAGTGGAAACATCCCAAATGCCTATCAACTAATGAATCATCTATATATATAAAAGCCTAAGTGACCATTCAACAGTTCGACTGGTAGCTATGACGCACACTGACCACCAGAGGGCAGACGCTCAACACACAGGCATGGAAACATGGAACAGACTGATGAATCTCAGAGGGAAGGGGGGAGGGGGGAGGGTGAGGACAGATTAACCAAAGATCTTATATGCATTCTAGAGGCCCTGTGCACAGATTCATGTACCGGTGGGGTCCCTCAGCATGGCCTGCAGGGATCGGGCCGAATCTGTGCACAGGCCTCTGACATCCCCCAAGGGGTCACAGATTGTGAGAGGGTGCAGGTCAGGCTGAGGGACACCACTGGAGCACGAATCCATGCACTGAACCTCTAATATATAATAAAACCCTAATATGCAAATCAACCAAATGGCAGAATGACCAGCAGAACAACCAGTCGCTATGATGCGCACCGACCACCAGGGTGCAGACACTCAACACAGGAGCTGCCCCCTGGTTGTCAGTGCACTCCCAGAAGGGGAGCACTGCTCAGCCAGAAGCCAGGCTCATGGCTAACGAGCGCAGCAGCGGTGGTGGGAGCCTCTCCAGCCTCCACTGCAGGTGGGCAGTAAGGCGCAAGGGATCCTGGACTGTGAGAGCCCCAGACTGCCAGAGGGATGTCTGAAGGCCGGCTTAGGCCCAATCTCCAGGGGGATCGGGCCTAAGCTGGCAGGTGGACATCCCCTGAGGGGTCCCAGACTGTGAGAGGGTGCAGGCCAGGCTGAGGGACCCCCCTCCCAGTGCACGAATTTCATGCACCGGACCTCTAGTGGATAAATAAAAAGCAGTATATTCATACAATGAAATATCATTCAACAATAAGAAGAAAGTACTGACAAGTGTGCCACAACAAACGTCGAAAGCATTGTGCTAAGTGAAAGAAGACAGTCACAAAGGACCATATATTGTATGATTCCATTTATATAAAATGTCCTCACAGAGACAGAAAATAGATTGATGGTTGCCGAGGGCTAGGGAATGGGGGTATGAGGAGGTTAGGGTGTAGGATGATGGGTAAAGAGTATAGATTTCTTTGGGGAGAGATAAAAATGTTCTAAAATTGATGGTGGTAATACTTGCATATATCTATGGATATATTAAAAACCATTGCAACCCAGCTGGTATGGCTCAGTGTCTGAGTGTCAAGCTATGAACCAGGAGGTCACAGTTCAATTTCTGGTCAGGGCATATGCCCAGGTTGTAGGCTCAATCCCAGTATGGGGCATGCAGGAGGCAGCCAATTGATGATTCTCTCTCGTCATTGATGTTTCTATCTCTCCCTCCCTCTCCCTTCCTCTCTGAAATCAATAAAATTAAAAAACCATTGCATTTTACACTTTAGATGGCTGAATTTTATGGTATATAAATCATATGTCAATAAAGTTGTTTAAAAATTCTGTGCTCAAAAATAAATTTTCTAATGTAAAAGAGCAAGTAACTCCTTTCATTTCCTGAGATTTTTTTTTCTAATATTGGATGTTAGAATTTTTCTCCTAGAAAAGTAAAACTCCTAACTTCTTACCAGAAATTTTTACTCATTTTTAATACAGTTTTTTGTGCTCATACCAATCTAAAAATGGTATATAATTTTCACTCTACATAAATGCTCACCAACCTTAAATGGACCCTAGCAATCCTACTATTTTTCTTTCTCATTCTCCAGGAAACCTTCCCCAAACCATCTTTACTTCCTTTTATCCCTTTACTCCAACATTAGGGAGAAAAGAAAAGCCATCATTTGGAATATCTCATCTCCCTTTATTTAACATGTTAACTTACCTACATCTGTTTCTGTCCTATTTTTGTTTCTTCTCATCTAAAAATAATCTGTTCTTCTGTCCTATTTTTGTTTCTTCTCATCTAAAAATAATCTGTTCTTCTGTGCTTTGGAATCCATCCTCTGCCACCTTCTTAGGACCCTCATACTAACAATAATCATTACTCCTGCAGATGTTTCACCCCAATGCCCACACTGTTTCATTGATATTCAGCCTGGTTCCTGGAGACACTCAAGTGTATGAAGCATGTCTCATGTTAATAGTGTGGTATATATCTGTCATTCTATAATATAAACATACTTACCATATTTAAAGCTCCTAATATTGTGTTTTACAAAATTAAAGGGATCCATCTGGAATTTAACTGTTTATATATAGCATAAACGAGGTAATGATCTAATTTTATTGCCCAGGTATTAATCCTGATTCCACCACTTATTAGCTGTGAGTTGGGTTTTCAACCCTCCCTGAGTTTCTGTTTATTGCAAATAGGGATAATAATTATTTCTATCTCAAAGGGCTGTTATGAGAATTGAATTCATACATGGAAAACTCTTAGAATAGTATCTGGCGCACAGTAAATGCTCACTATATGCTAGATGTTAACTGATCTAGTCAAAAAGTCCTACCAACATTTATTAAATAATTTTTCGATTGAAAATGCCTCTTTTAGCAATATAAAGTCAGCACATATACCTGATCTGTTCTAGACTCTTGTGTTCCATTGATCTATATATAAATACCATATTGTCTAATTATTAGCTCTGCAGCAAATTTTAAAATCTGGTGGTGCAAATGCCTCTCCCTAATCTTTTCCAAAAATTTCTTGGCAATTTCCCATAATATTCATCTACATAAACTTCTAGATAATCTTATACCATAATATTCATCAATATAAACTTTAAATAATCCTATATAATAAAAGACTAATATGCAAATTGTCCCCTCAGGAGTTTGACCGGGAGACCAGGAGCTCGATCGCTCACTATGACACTGACCACCAGGGGGGCGGCGCAGAACAGGGCAGGCGACCAGCGGAGGCAGCGGGGCACTGAGGGTGCGAGGGAAGGAGGAGGTGGGGAGGCCGGGAGGTGGGGAACCTGATCGGCCTTGATTGCCTGCTGGCCAGGCCTAGGGACCCTACCTGTGCAAGAATTTTGTGCACCCGGCTTCTAGTTTTAAAATAATTTTGGATGGAGGAACAGAACTAAGACACCAGCTCCAAACTCTCTGGAAGTGAACTAGTACCAAACTAATACAAAATTAGTACCAAAAGTGGAGATCAAGTCTCTCATGATTCACTTGAAGGTACTCACAACTTTTGGAATGAAGATGCAAACTCCATAAGCTGTTGGGTGAGTGAAGAGTTATCTAATTCATTCATTCATTCAATCATTCATTCACTCAGACAAGTTCCACTATTTCATTATGCATTGCTGCATCATCAAAATCTAAAAGATTATATCTGCAAGAGGACACACAGGCAAAACAAGTCCCTCACTGAAAGGCAATTATTGCACCAAATTGTCCTTAATATGGAGAAGCGTTAGTTTCCCCACCACTCCACCCATGGGACATAACATAAGGATTCTTATGTGTTTACTTTAAACTGTGTTTGGCATGTATGCTTTCTAGGATACAATACTTTATCTGGATTTGCAAAATCATTTCCTGTCATTCCAAGATCAAGCACCAACTTGACTGTAAACATGTACTCTTCTGTCCGCCCAAGCAGCTTGGAGGGCACCAATTCAGGTTTCCCTTCCAATCGTGACCAGGAAGAGGCCCAATAAATATTTCAAACATAAAAGGATTGTTATAACAAAGGGGTCTTAAATTCCTCCTGGGTTATCTGAACAGCTTTCCGTTTCATTTTGTTTTGACCTCTACCCCCACCCCTGAAACTGGAAGAAATTTTTTTACTCGGGATGAAACAGAAGTTTATGCACAGATGGGCTGAGATTAGAAAAGAAAATGAACCACAGCAGCAACAAAAAGTGGGAATCTCATAAGTGAAGACATAGATAGTAAGCGGGAGAGAAAGTTATGTCAGAAAAACAATCTGACCGCAGGCCGGCCTTGGTAATCCCCATTCAGGATGCGTCTCCTGATGTCAGGCAATTCCTGCCTCAGTGATTGCTCCATGTACTCGGGTTATAAACACGAAGCCATCAGAGCATGTATTACACACACCTTACTGTCACATGGCAAATGGTGCCTGGCTTCCAAGATAAGCTTTATGGAGAGTGAAGAGGAAGGGACAAGTGAAGTAGGTGAGAGGCCCAGGAAAAAAACACTTCCCTTAATCCTTTGATGTCACCAAAAGTGATCAGTGATGAAAGAAGCATCATTCTTAACCCCTGCCGCTTCCATACACTGAAAACAGAGGCTTAACTATCATCCAAGATGGCTCTCTGGAAGGAGATGGTTTTCTATGAGCCTCAAACCAAAACTCAAAGCAAATGACAACGGGTGTGTTGGCTGGGCATCACTGCCAGACAGTTCCTCAGCTTTATTTCTTCAAAGTCAATCACGCTGGG
>NW_005871175.1:1657968-1730578 GCF_000147115.1 Myotis lucifugus | reverse complement strand
AAATTGTTAGGGAAGCCTGATAACTAAGATAATTTATAAGAGGCTTAAATTTACCAAAAAGTACAAATTGACAATGGACTGTTTAGCTAAATTAGGGATAACAGTACCTGGCCTGATGGAAACAAATTACAGTACAACAAAAGCATCTGGACATTATGCAATGACTTTGAACTCAGCTCTGGAAAGACACTGGGTGGAGGAACATAAAAATGAGCCACACAACCTCACCGCTGTAAAGACTGTTTTTCTTGTTAGAATGGTATTTAGGCAATAAATTTAAGTAATAAGAGACAGTACCTGATTATACTATTAAAACTATGCAGAGACCATACCTGCAATTAGACTTCCAATAAGGGAGAAAATGGCTCTTTGGATTAATTGTAATGAGATTATAATGTAGAATCAAGCTACAGGGTCAGATCTTTAAATTATAAATTACTCTACTTAAAGTATATTTCTTTTCCTTGAAATGCAACGTTGGGCTTTTTCTTCCTTCAACTCATTCAGATAGTTGTTCGGAGAAGTATTTTTCTCTCTTTAAATTCTTAAGTTTATGTACATACTAGGGGCCCAGTGCACAAATTCGTGCACCTTGAAAGGAACTGTGGGCCTCAAGGCTGCTATGGGCACAGGGGTGGGTCTCAGCCTCTGGTCTCCTGTCTGCAGGCAGCCCCACTCCCACTGTGCTGCTCCCACGCGCTGACGGCGCCGCCCACTCTATCACCCCTCAGGAGCAGGGGGTGGTGGAGAAGCCCTGAGGGGCAGTCGGGGCTGGCAGCCGCTGCTCACACCCACTGATGGCGCCAAGTGATTGGGACCAGCACCATGTGCCAGCAGGGCCATCGCTGGCAGTGGGTGCGAGCCGTGGTTGCCGGCCCTGATCACCCCTCAGGAGCAGGGAGAGGTGGAGAAGCCCTGAGGGGTGATCAGGGCCAGCAGCTGCTACTCACACCTGCTAATGGCGCCAAGCGATCAGGGCCGGTGCCGGTGGCAGGTGCAAGCAGTGGCTCCAGTGCTGGCAGCGGGTGTGAGCACCGGGTGGGACCATGGTGCATGGGAGCAAAGAATTTTCAGTAACCACCAGAGGCTCACCCCAATGACAGTGACTGGTGCCCCACCTTGGTCTGGCGACCCCACTCACCTGCTCCACCATCCCGCTGTGGCCGATGCCTACCGTGTTCAGTGCTCTGCCGCCTGCTGCCTATACCCACCATGTTCCACGCACGCCCCTTGGTGGTCACCGCATGTCATAGTGACTGGTTGTTCAATTGGTTGTTCTGCCATTTGGTCTATTTGCATATTAGCCTTTTATTATATAGGATTTAATCTATCTAACTTTTTTCAACTATTTGAAAATAATCTGACCTGAAATAAATTAAATAATAAAATTATATTCCCCCCACAAATAAAGTTAGTCTTACCTTGAACTATGAAACCCCACATTAAACCATTTAATAGAGTTTAATTACAGTTCTAAAGAATGAATTAGGTATAGGAAATAACACAAAAACAAAGTCAGTTAACAATTATTCCTTATAACACAGATGTTTTCCATAGTAAAAAAAGAAAAAAAAAACAGGAAGCTCAAGAGGCAATCATGGAGAAAATGAAGTGGACAGTTGAAGAAAATGTGTCAATGATATATCCCCAAACCTCCCAAAAGCCATTGACATAAACATGTAGGATGTTCATGCTATTCAGCCCAGCTGTCCACACTGATCAAGTCATACAGACAGCTGCTTACAATGAATCATTCAATACATAGTTATCAAATTAAGCTAAATATCCAACTCTCCATTTCAAGCAGTTATACCGTAAATCATGAGAAGAATCAGGCAGCACATAGAGCAATGAATTTTAAATTCATTTATTAATAGCTAATGATTATACAATACTTGCTCATAAAGAACTTTCTTTCACTTAAAGAAATTGCCTCTTTTGCCTCAAAACAGAATTCTAGGATGTAGCTAAGATGTTACTGTAATCCTCACATTAAAAGAAAAAAAGGAGTGACAGAGAAGTTAGATGATTATACCCTCCTGAGGCCACCCAACTGAACCCCACTCTCTGACACCTCCTACGCTGGCTGAGTTGCAAACACAGCCTCAATAGTCATGTGTGACTATTGAGTGAAGACTCTTAATCCATCAGAGGTGCATATACTACATGAATTGTTTTTACTTTTCAAATAACTGCTACCAGTTGCTTTGTGGACAACCTCCAGCCCCCTTTTCCAGCTGGAAAGCACCTCCCTTAATCACCTCTCAGCGTGATTCCATCACTCCCAGGCCTTTTTGGTTAACAAAGCAGCCTCGTTTCCGCTGGCTCCCTTCCTTCCTGGAGCAGGCAGTCCAGGGTGGCCCTGGACTTGGACTTGGATGCAGAAGGGAGTTGGGGTGGGGTATCCCTGGTGATGCATGGCGAGATGGAGGTCCCCTCCCATGAGCCTTCAGGGCTGTGGGTTGCTGTGACCTCGTGGAGGCCTGGACAAGACTTGCCACAGCCTGGCTCAGCCCCTTCCCACCCGCAGCCACATCTGATCTCAGTGTCACTTCGGGCTGGCACCTGGGGCCCTCGCTGGATGGAACCTCCCCCTTGCTCCTCACTCGAGCAGTCCCTCCACTCCCTTTCTCCCTAGACTCCTGCATGCTCTCCAGGAATTTGCATGTCCATGCATGCACACACGCACGCTTCCAGCCTGGGTAGAAGGCATTAGTTTTGCCTTCTTTCAAATACACACAAAGTTCAATGGAAATCTTTTGGAGACTAAATTTCACTCCCTTGGCTTGGTGCCCCCTGCCCAGGTCCCCTTCCCCCGCCGTCCATTGACCCTGAGGGTCCTGGCTGCGTGTTCCCACGCCAGCCTGGTTACCCACATCTGCATTGCTTCTGAACTCAATGCCGACCTTTACCCCTACGCACCTGCACTACCAGGTCATCTACGAGAGGAGAAAAGATCTCAGAAAAATGCCCCCACACCACCATATGCTGGCATGTGTGAAACATGACCTTGGCTTGAAGTAGAGGGTGTTCACCTTCCCCATTTCTTATTTTAGCTTTGTTTCTAGGCCTAGCAATATGCGTTGCACAAAAGAGACTCTCAACAGATTTATTTTTTTTTTAATCTACCCAACTGTTTCCTAAGTCAGTTTTGTAAAACCTGCTTTTAAAGAACTTGACATAATTGCATTCATTTTGTATATTCTACATTTTTGTGCCTTTCACTGTAGATTTGAAGTGGTCCTTATAATAGTGAGTAAACTTTCCCAACTTTTTAAGTTAAAAAATAATTGCACTGGGTGTTATTAAAGGTAGCATAATGCAAACCACAAGCTCCAGGGTATGTATATAGTCTTACTCAAATGACAAGTCCCAAGAGCTGTGAAAACTGTACTGCAACAATAGTATTGTAACCTTTCACTCCCGGAGTCGTTACTGTGTGCCGGGCTCTGCTTTAAATGTTTCGGGAATGTTAGCTCAGTTACACGTGTTAACTCATGTAATCCTCCTCAGAATCTGGTGGGATAGCCAACCTTAAACCTTCATTTTACAGATGAGAACACGGAGGTCAATGGCTCATGGCTGGAAAGAGAGAGAAAGATTTGACTCCAGATTTGTACCACTCTCTTTTTTTTTAAATATATGTTTATTGATTCCAGATAGGAAGGGAAAGGAAGAGAGAGATAGAAACATCCATGATGAGAGAGAATCATTGGTCAGTTGCCTCCTGCATGCTCCACACTGGGGGTGGAGCCTGCAACCCAGGTATGTGCCCTGACCAGGAATCGAACCGTGACCTCCTACTTCATAGGTTGATGCTCAACCACTGAGCCACACCGGCCAGGCGGGGTTTGCATCATTCTTAACCACTATGCAGTGTTGTCTCTCTGGCTGCTTCTGGAAAATGCAAAAACAATGTCTTACATGGGTTTCTGTCAGCTCTGGTGATAGACTCCCCAGCCTGTAAGAGAGCTGTACACTTTTCCACAACTGCTGTGGGGGAGCTTTGAGAGCAAAGTCTCATTTACCTCAAGCTCTGCCATCCCCAACCCCACACTAGTCAGATGTGGAAACTGCAGCCACTGTTTACAAATGTGGACGCTCCATGTCCAAGATATTAATTCTTTGGCTGAGGTCATGACATTAGTAAGTCTCAGGCCAGGCCACAAACCCAGAACAGCCTGACACCAGAGTCCATGCTCTAAATCATGGCACTGGGTTATGTTCAAAGCGAACTAAATTAGGTTGAAACACAACCCCAAAGCCAGCCACCTGGCACAAATCCCTGATGCTATTATCAAGTCAGAGGTTGCAGACTGATGACTTCTGGGTTCCCAGCTGCACTGAAGCATTGAACATCCAGCAGCACAGGGCCCACGCTGCACGTGCACATGCCTTCAAATTGGGGTGAACAGTAGCAGCTCCCTTTAATCATGCAAGTAAGAGCTCAGGCTCCAGCCCGGCCACTTCTCTCAGCTCTGCCAGCTGCCTGGCCCCAGCGGACATTTAAGTTTTCAATCCTGAATCTAGGGATGCTCAGGCCAGTGCTGAGTCTCATCTGACCATTGCAAACTGGTCAGAATATGAAATAAATTCTTGCCAACAGAGCATGGTTTTCCTACAATGTAACGCTAGACATTTGGAGGTGGGAAATCCCAGTGTCAATACCCTCTTGGCATTAGGCCAACTCTATAATCCCACAATGAGGGTCTAAAATATAGCTCTTAGTAACGGATGGGTGGCACTGATTGCTCTCTGGGGAAAATGATCCCTCTAACATAAAGCTAAAGTCAACCTCCATTTGCATTTGTGGTCTGAGCAGACCCATTTCTCTCTGTGTGGATGGCCACCACACATGTACATAAGCCTTCCAAGCCTTCTCTTTTCCTCGGGACCCGGAGGGTAAGGACAATCCGTAAGGACAGTGTGATACATGAGTTAATGTGGGGAGATGCTCATCTGAAAAGAGAAACTTGGCTTCTACAGAGCCTCAGATAAGAAATAAGATGTAGAGCAAAGACAAAAGAGGAAGAGGGGACACCTAGTCTTTGCAAAACAGAGATACACTGGACCCAATAAGATTGGACAGACAGGCGATTTGCACATGGATGTCAGCTATCTGAACACCATGTGGTTTGTCAGAAACACATTGGGAGAAAAAAGAAAGAATAACATGACTTCTCATCCTGACATATTTTGGAAACCAGCCAATAGGAAAATAGTCTCATCACTGAGATTTATTTTTTTCTGTTTTTAACACCATGAAAATTAACAGAATATCCTGACATTATATTTATCTAGGCTAAAAATGTACATATTGATAAATTCTTCATTTTGGGGGTGTAAATTCGATTTTAAATTATTGGAGATTTTAGAAGCTCACACCCACTTGAACAACAACAACAAAAAGACTTTATTTGTTCCTATAACGAACATCCAAGTAGTTCTGGCTTCAAGTATGGCTGGATCCAGATCCTCACGCGGTGTCATCAGAAATTATCCATCCCTGGCCCTGCTTTCCTTTGGGTTGGCTTCCTTCTCTGGCAGGCTCTCCTTCTGTGGTAGCAAGACGTCCTCCAGCAGTTCTAGGTATACGCTGTGCCAGTTTAGCAATCCAGCCGAAAGAAATTATCTCTCTCCCGACAATTGGAGCAAGAGGCTCAAGATTGTCTCTGTTTGATCTGGTGTCGGTCAAGGGCCCACCCAGAACTAGTGACTATGCCCAGAAGGATGTGGTGTTCTCTTTGGTTGAAGTTGAGTCCGCGCTACAGCCAGGGAGTAGTGCCATCTCTATTTAAACAGCAAAATACGTTTCACAGAGACGGAGTTCTCCAAAACAAAGAGATGGACTCTGTGTGTAGCAGAAGGGCCCTGGGAAGGCCAGACCACAGATGGTCCCTATGGCATTTTTCACTCAGTGCTTTGGGGAGATTTCATTAATTCCTTTTCCTCCTGGTCCCTTTTCAGTATTGTGTTCCTTAGCTTCTGGGTTCAACCCACAAATATACCAGAAAAGTAAAAATTATTATTTTTATTGGATCACTGCACCAAATACAATAAAACGGGGGCCAATATATCAACACAGGAACTTCTTTCATGAGATTTCCTGGCTAGTTTTACAGACCCAATAGTCATCTCTAGGTAATATTAAGCATTAAAATGTTATTCACCCCAACGCCCACATATTAGTTCTGAGGCTCCCACATTACTGATATCAAGCCAACTCTTAATTATTAAAGGACATAGAATACGGAAAACCATGGATAAAACCCAAAGTCTTGTTTTAGCCAACAGATTCAGCCTCTTTCCCAGATAAACCTTCACCCCAGCTGCAGGGAGCAGCCACACTAACTAATTTGACTTTCACATCTGGTGGAACTGCTCTCCCACACATACCTAGATAGGTCATACACTCCTCGGCACACTTCACAGAGTCTGATTAATTCATATCAACTTACCCCAAACGCAGAAGGAGAGCATTTTAACATTTCGGCAAAAAGATTCAATTAAACCAAAAACTCAAAAAGCCAATGGTGAAAATCAAGTACAAAAGTTGACACTTTAAACGGAATTCCTTCCTGCCTTACCCCCTTTTCCAGGTTAGCCAAGGCTCCAGGCCATTTTTCCTACCATCTGCATAACAAAACCCTCTTTCTCCTGTACCCTGCATTATCCTGTAAGTTTCTGTAATGACCGACTATAAACAGATCGCCAAGGAGAGGCTGTAGATGAGGAATGGAAATGGTTGAAGATAGAACCTTGAAGGCAGGAGGATACGGAGGAGCCAGCTGAGTAAACAGACAAGTGGTCAGAGAAGCAGGGAGGGACAAAGAGAGGGTTTACAATGGAGGCTGACTTACAAAGGGCTGGCCAGTGGTGTCAGGCTCAGTGGTCAGTTTTATTTGATGTTTAGGCTTTCTCACCGCCTCCACTCCAACGACCAAATAGCCTAGTTTAACTCACTAGAAGCCTTCTCCACACTCTCCCCTGGAAATTTTCGTGTGGACTTATATTGAATCCAGTTTGCTTCCTAAGGAACCGTCCAGTCTTGGTGGTGGTTTTCGCTCCTGCCACCACTGTCTGATAACATCAGTTCAGGCCTCCTGTGTGCCAGGCACAGTGTCAAACATTGGACATGAATTACATGGTTCAATCCTCACAATAACTCAGAAAAGGACACCTTTGTTATCCCCACTTTCCAGGTGAGAAAATTTGGCTTAAAATGATAAAATAATTTGCCCAAAGTTAACCCATTAGTAAGTAGCAGAGCAATGACATGTCTCAAAAAGGGAGGAGAGGAAGAAGAAGCCTAGAAAATCCACACATGGCCTGACCGATTGTTCCCTGATCAATCAGGGAACAGACTATGTTTGCATTTTTAAATAAAGCAATGATTCTCTTTTTAGCATGCCTACTAGTAGACCATTGATAAAAGCGTATAGACTGTATTCTTTAATGGAAGGCATGTTAAAAATTATGAATAATTAAAACTATACAAATCAGTGTTCAAGACCAACATACTCTAGTAACATTGAGCTCCAAGGAAATATTTGTTTTTTTCCAGAAGCACAGATCCCTCCCTTAACTGAGAGAGAGCAGAGGCCCTATGGCAGTGACTGGCTTGGTGGTTTAGGCTTAAATTCTCGCTCCCAAGATAAATGGAAGAAAACAAAAGACCTTTGCAATTACATCACTAAAAGTAGCACACTGTGGAATTCACAAGGGATGTGCAGCCAGACCAGGGTCCTGGTTAGCTGTGGGATTCAAGACCAATCTTTTAACCTCTGTGGGTTAGGAGGATGATCCTAAAACATAGGCACTAGTTACCACAGAGGTTAAATCTGGTGGTGAATGAGAAAATACAGTTGGCACTGAGCAGATGCTCAAAAAGGAAATGTAATTGAAATTTTCAATACACCTATTCTGTGACCCGGCAATCCCAATTCTAGCAGATAACCTCTCGGAAAGAAAAGCACTGCATAAAGATGTATGCATAGGAATGTCCATTAAGCACTGAAATAATAAAGTAGAAAATAATGGCAATGGTCCATCCGTGGCGCAGTGGCTGTAAATGTGAGCAGTGGAGCCTAACGGTTCAGGTAACAGAGTCAAATTCAGCCGGTTGGCATCCTGGCTGCAGTAATGCTGTATGATCCTGGGCATTGCTTACCCTCCCGAGGCCTCAGTCTCTACCCTCTGTAAAATGGGAATGATAAGAGGCTTACCTCATAGGTCAAGGTGAGGAGGAAAGTGAGTTAATACTTGAAAAGGGCTTAGAAGAATAAGTAGTGCATACTAAACTTTGCTAATTTTTCAAAGGAAGAATTCTAGGGGCTGATGTGGAAAATCTAAATGGCCAAATGCATCCCATATTGTTTAAGAAAGGAAGTCTACAGTTAGGAAAATAAATAGAGGAATATATACACGTTGCTTAGGGTGTTACCTCTGGGGCTGAGGAACATACTCTTCTGATATAATTCGTCCAAGGGGTGGGATTCTGAATAATTTTTTTAAATTTCTCATCTTTATAATTTATTCAAAAAAATAAAAAAAATTCATTGGGAAGAGACTTCCTCCTTTCCTAGGAACCCCTGCAAAACAGATGCTGTGGTGCCTGCTCCTAAAGGGTCTCCCAAAGGGTTTTCCAACATTTCACAAGCCTGGCAGAAATCATGCATTTGCTGGTCACAAGGCTGCTTAGCGTCGCTAAAGCACCCTGTGCTCCTGCTCCTGCCGGAATGGCATTAATTCCGTGTGATTAACTCTGATATCCTAAGGCCGATACGACATTCAGAAGGGCAGTTTTCTTTTTTTACACATTATGATGAATTGGCATTAAAGACAGAAAACAACTCCGCTTAACAGATGCTGTTAGTCATACAAAGGCTTTCAAAACACAGAAGTCAGTGGCTTAAGAGACTGCAGACCAACCAGCCAATAAACATTGTCTGCTGGTTGGAGCTACCATTTTTACGCATTAAAAAACCTCTGGGATCTTTCCTTTATTGAAGTGAGCAAAGGCTGTCCCTCTCGGCTGTTTCTGCCTGATACTAAGAACTTTTTAAAGGCTTCCAGTCAGGTAGCAGTTTTTGCCAATTAACAACTTGATGGTCTCCGGGTCCAAATAACCTTGCCATGATTCTCCTGTATTCTCACCAGACAGGGAGTAGCAAATAATGCGCGTCGGCTGACTGGCGGCTCTTTCCAGCTCTCACAAGCTACCTCGGGCCCTTCTGTCTGCAGAGGCCCATGGCCTCCGCCTCTGCCAGTGAAGCCCGGCGTGTCTGAAAGGTTAGTCATCACATCAGAGCCACTCTTCCAGGAAACGGCTATTGTTCCTGCATTTCCTGATCACTTACTTCCTGTCTTTTTTTTCCAAAAGGAAAAGAGTAAAGACTATTCTAAAATCACAGTGGACTCTGCTCTATCTCACAGTTGTAATATAATAATTTGTTCAATTTGGGGCCACCTCAATACACCGTGGCCTGCCTAATAACCTAATCGATGTGCCCCCAAGCCATGGGCAATTTCCACAGGAGTCCCAGTATGATTGTCGTCTTGTTTTCATGTAAAAAGTCTATGTGACTTACAATTTATTGTGCTCCTAGATGTCAAAGAAAGCTTGTCGGAGTCTCCACTTTACCAGGACTACCCCATGGCCCATTTGATGAAGAAGATGCTTAGGTCAGAGGGGTCAGCACCTTCCCTAGCTGGACAGGATGTGGCAGGCACATGACAACTGGAAATGCCTCCGTTCTGCTCCTGCCCTGCCCCCAACTCACACAAAGATAACTTGGTCAGACAACCTGGCTGCCCAGAAGTGACTGAGTCACCAGGAGGAGGAAGATGAGTGGGAGCTCAGGAAACTAAGAACCTAGGTTTAAATCTTGGTACACACACACACACACACACACACACACACACACACACACACACACACTTTTAAGGGCTTCCTGCATACTAGGCATCATGCTACCAGTAAGTATTTATATACATTATCTTGATTTATTTTGACCTCTCTCATAGGGTAGGTACTTTTATTTTCCCCATTTTACAAATTAATGGACTTGTTCAAGTTCACACAGCTGGTAAAGTAGTTCATTCACACTTATCAGACAGCAACACTGCACCATTTACCCCTCTGCTTGCTAGCTATGGGACTTCAGTGAGCCACCTAACCATGCTGAACCTGTGTCCTCCTCTGTAAAGTGGGAATAATAAAACCTATAAAATCTGCTTCCATACCCTGTTGAGAATTAAATGAATATAAAGTATATAAAATATTTACTGCACATATTTCTCTTCCTTACCTAAGCTTTGGTTTGCTTCTAGGTAAAATGCATATACAAGTGGGTTATTATAAGGATTAAATGAGAGAACACATAAATGCTTTGGAAAACATGATTTGCTACAGGAAATTCATTATTCTTATTCTCAGATATATTTTAAAGCATTATATGACCAGGTAGTTTAAACTAAGTATATAGTTTGGCAATTATCAAATGGACAAAGATAAAAATGTTTGATATTACATTGTATAGGGAGTTAAGAGAAATGTGCTTGCTCAGACATTGCTTATGGCTATGTAAATTGTCACGTTCTCTAAGGAGATAAACTTGACATTTATCAAAATTGCAAATTTGCTGAAAATGTAAATAAATATTCTTAGATCTAGTTTTTTCCAACTGCGTAAATGTGAAATATACGAGGCCATTTATTAAGCATCATCTGTAGAAATTGAGAAAAAAATGCAATCAACCTAAAGCTTCAATAAAAGGGGCTGGTTATATAAATGGACTTTCATACAGCAGAACCAAAAGTGATTCTTTTAAATCTCTTTATGTAGTGATGTGAAATAATTTCCAAGACACATTGCTAAGTGGAAAAAGAAAGGTCCAGAACAAAGTTTATATTATGCTACTATACATGGCTGTGTGCAAGAACACACACACACACACACACACACACACACAGACACACAGACATATATGTGTATACTTATTTCTGTATAGTCCGGCACTGTTCAACAGAAACATAATGCAAGTTGCAAATGTGAGCTAAATTTTTAGTAGCTACAAAAAAAAGTCAAAAGAAACATGTAAAATGCATTTAAGAATATAAAAAATATCACTTCAACAGGCCATCAATATAAAAATTATGTCTGAGCTATTTTACATGCTTTCTTTCACAAGTCATATAAGATAGGGTGTGTGTTTTACATTTATAGCACATCTCAGTTTGGACTAACTGCATTTCAGGTGCTCAATGCAGCTATGCACACAATAGCACACGTGGCGGGCAGCTACCTCACCGGACATCAGCTGTATAGTTATCTCCACAGGAAATTGGTAGTTGTCTCTGCAAAGAAGAACTAATCTTTCTGGGGGTGGGGGTAAAAGGAAGAATTACTTTTCACTCTATGCCTTTTGTCCTTTCATAATTTCTTGCCTTGTGCATGTATCATCTTTTCAGAATAAACTGAATAAAATAATTGTTACTGATTCTTTACAGTAACTTCTTATTCACTCTGGCAGGCGACAAATAGGGACAGATGATTCATACAATGTGAAGAGAATGATCAGCAATGAATGACTCTTTCCTACTCCTTTTACTCTTGTCATTGTTTTTTAAAGAATCTGTCTCAGAGAAGTGACTGTAGAGCAATGGTTTGCCACTGAGAGAATGGAGTTAGGCTGGGAAATATTTCTAAACTATGGAAATCAGTCAAATTAGAAATGTGTGTGTTTTTTAACTGAGTTACAGCTGAGGAAGTGGAATATACAGTGATCCTACCTGGTGGGGATCCTCTCAAACATTCCACCGTGAGCTCAGAGAAGCCTCTGGCAGGACACAGAGCAGGAAACCATGGGGCACACGAAGGCAAAGACAGGAAGAAGGGAGCAGGAAGGACGGGTGAAGAAAGATGAGGTTTCCACCAACAGGAAACAACCACATGGCCTCTCTACCTCTTAAATCCCATGTGGAGACAAGCCAGCGCCCCTGCTCCCTGGTAAATAAATACTCAACTGAACTAAAGTGAGATAAATTGTCTTCCTTTCATTCCTCCACTGGGGGCAAGGTGGGGCTTCTGGGAGAGGGGAGAGAAGCAGGGTAGATGGTTTGGCGGAAGGGAGGGGACATTGCATGTGTCAGGGAGAAAATTTCACAGGAGTCGGGGGACAGCTGATACATCAACTGATGTTTCTTTCTTTTCAGATTTAACTCCTTGGAATTAACCATTATTCAAAGTGTGTATACATTTTGGGGGACACCTTATAGAGATTCAAGAGAATAAAGACTCAAAGAGAACACACAAATAACTTTGTTAGGCCAGCAAATTTCAATCAGTATGCCGTAAGAACTTTTAAAACATGCAATACCTGACTATTTAGTCAGGGGCCCTGACCTCTCTCCCCTTAGATTGTCATATATATATGGTTGCCCACAGCTTCTCCAGAGTCTGATGTGTTTGAGGGCCTTTCCAGAGAGATTACCATTAGGCCAGCAAATTTCAGGTTACCGCTGACAAGCAGGAACAAATCCCCAGCCCTCAGACTCCCTAAAATGTCTCTGGCTGCTTTGAAAACATATTCCTCTCAGAAGTTTCAACCCAGAGTGGGCAACCCAATCCCCACCAGCCAGGAAGAGGCTAGATGGCTGAGGAATCCAAGACTGAGAATGACTGGGAGAGGTACTGTCCAACAGAACATTTTACAGTTACGCAGTTGTTCTAAATATCCAATATGGTAGCCATGAGCCCTGGTGTCCAGGCATCACTTGAACTGTGGCTAGTGACAATGAAGGATTGAATTTTTTTTTTCAATTTTAGCTGCTATTTTTATTGTGGAAACTAAAAACCAGTATAACACTGCCTGCTTCTCACTTCTCCCCTCATTCCCCTTTTTCTCCTGCCCACTTCTCTTCCCATCACTCCTCAGGCTTGGAAAAAGATGGGATTATTTTTAGTACCCATGTTACATGGCAGTGCCACAAGCCTAGTAACCAGTCTATCTCATCCCTAGTTGGGAAAACAAGAACTTTTTCTCAGTGTATTTGAGGGGGAAACTAAGGAATTTAGAAAATCCCTCTCAGAACAATAGCTGTCTTCCTGCAGAATGCAATTAGTTTTCGTCATTGGGAGGGACTATTACTTGAACCTTTGCCTTTGCATTCTATACGTAAGATTTCTAATCTCCGCACCCTCCCTCGTGTTTTCCCACCCCACCCACCAGAGCAGATGGATGCCCTGCACCCAACAAGGCCAATGTCATCACCTCAGAAAGAGTAACCTGAGAAAGCACATAAACAAGTTCCAAATCATTATACAATGAGGGGGGACAGTTCACTTTTACATTTTTCATTAGCATTGTTGGCTTAGACTAATCAGAAGCCACCACCTTTAGAGGAAGTCATTCCTAAGGTCACTTTTTTGTATGAATTGAACAGGGGGTCAATTGGATGTTAAAGGTTGATATTCAAAATCTCTACCATACCACTAGCTCTGGGACATTGAGCAAGTTACTTCTCTTTGCCACAGTTACCTCATCCATTGAATGGAAATAATAGTAATGCTATCGTGCATCATTGTGAAAATCAAACAAAATTGTATGTGTAAATCAAAATGTCTACTACACAGCAGCCACTCCAGAAATATGCCATGATAATACTACAACAAAAAAGAGTAAGAACAACACCGAACAGAAGAAATCTTCAAACAGAGAGTAATCATAATAGCCTAATTCTTGCTTTTTGGCCCAGGATTATGACTTAAAATGGTTATAAGTGCAACCAATGAATACTATAATTTCATTGAATCTCAAAATGTAGTAGAATCACTGGGATGACAAACCCTTACAGATCACTAACTCAACACTCCATCCAACCTTAGTATCTCCTGACAGCAGTGACCAGCCATTCTGCAACCTCGATATCTCCAGAGAAGGGGACTCATTACTTCCAAAGGCGACTGACTCTTTTCTTTTGAGTACTGATGTTCTCATTCTCTTCCTTACATTGTGTTACTTTCTCTCATCACAATGTTTTCTCGTTGATTCTTTTTTAAAGCCACAATAACTCAAAAAATGTAATGTGAAGTATGTTTGTAAAGTAAAACATTAAAGATCCCCCAATCCACTCCACCAAGTTCTACTCTCCAGAGGTAACTCCTCTTACCAGTGGTTTTTCCATTCTATTTATTCAGACATCTTCCATGTCTGCACATTTATATATGTGTGCATCATTACATAAATGGAATCAGGCTCTGTATATACTTCTGCCACCAGCTTTTAAAAAATGTAATAGTGTGTGGACATAGCCTCATATCCTGACAGAAGGACTGATACCACTGCATGGACAGGCCATGATGCATTTAAGAGGTGTCTCATCAGTGGGCCTCTCACTGGCCTGTCGGTGGACTTCTGGTGCCACTTGGAAGAGTCTTGCCGGTTTTAAAACATTTAAAGTCAGCTATCACGCGAGAGGTTTCTTTAAGCTAAACATCCCACGGTCCTAACGTTGTTCCTCAGAAGCCGTAGTTCTAAGTGGCTCTAGATGTGCTGGAGCTCCTCTGGGTCCCAGAAGCCAACAGCGTGTCCAGGGCAGCTGCTGGAGCCAGCGCAGAGGCCAGGAGGCCAGGCCCAACTTTCTGCTGGAGAGCGTAGGAGACCACAGTACTCACGAGCCAGGCAGCCAGTTTTCCTCATCATTCATAGTTCAGTGACCATATAATTTATCTTAAACCCGACACTTTTAAGAGTGGAAAGTACACTAACTGGATGGGATATGGAGAAACCAGGACTATTCAAGGCGTAATAGAGTTTTTCAGGTGAAAGTTGAAGTCAGTTAAAATGTGAAGGCTTTTCTTGTTTACACCAACTGCTTTTAAGCCAAGCTCCAAAGCTACCGTTTATTCATTAGAGGCAGACTGGCCCCCAGTGGGGGTAGGGTAGGATTGATTTTTAAAAATCTTTATCAGATAGAGCAGACATGAGGGACTAACTACTTTTATGGATGAAGAAGTAGGACTAGAGAGGTAAAGGGATTTGTTTAAGGTCACTCAATTAGTGACATATTTTTTAAGGAAAAAAAAAATGTATGGGGCCTGGCCAGTGTGGCTCAACAGTTGAGTGTCGACCTATGAACCTGGAGGTCATGGTTTGATTCCCCATCAGGGCACATGCCCGGGTTGTGGCCTGATCTCCAGTGGGGGGCGTGCAGGAGGCAATTCATTGATGATTCTCTCTCATCGTTGATGTTTCTATCTCTCTCTTTCTCTCCCTTCCTCTCTGAATTCAATAAAAATATATTTAAATATATATATGGGGAAATGAAACCAAAATTATTTTTTAAATTTTTCAATTACAGTTTATATTCAATATTACTTTGTGTTAGTTTCAGATATGCAGCACAGTGGTTAGATGGTCATATACTTTACAAAGTGGTCCTCTCAATATTTCAAGTACCCACCTGGCCCCATACATAGTTATTGCAATATTATTGACTATATTCCCTATGCTGCACTTTACATCCCCAGTATTTTGTGACTACCAATTTGTACTCCTTAATTCCTTCACCGTTTTCACCCAGTCTCTCAATCCCCCTCCCCTCTGGCAACCATCAGTCTGTTCTCTGTATCTATGAGTCTGTTTCTATTTTGCTTGTTCATTTATTTTGCTCTTTAGATTCCACATATAAGTGAAATCATATAGCATTTGCCTTTCTCTGTTTGACTTATTTCACTTAGTATAATACCCTCTAGGTCCATCCATGCTGTCACAAATGGTAATACTTCATTCTTTTTTTATAGCAAAGTAACATTCCATTGTATATATGTATCACCACTTTTTTATCTACTCGTCTATTGATGGGCACTTGGATTGCTTCCAGATCTTGGCTACAATGAACAAAGGGGTGCATATATTCTTTTGAATTTGTGTTTTGGGTTTCTTCAGATATATACCCGGAAGTGGGATCCCTAGATCACAAGGCAGTTCCATTTTTAATATTTTTGAAGAACCTCCATAATGTTTTCCAGTGTCTGCACCAATCTGCATTCCCACCAACAGTGCACGAGTGTGGAACCACAATTCTAGCCAGCAACTATTATACGAGGATTTTTTTAAAACATTTTTATTCAGTTAATATTAATGAACATCTACTACATGCCAGTCACTGTGCTATGATGTGCTTGGGAGGCAAACAGTTCAAATCCATTGACTCGTGGAACCTACCAACAAACCACCAGAGTCAACATTCTTTTTTAAATATATTTTTGTTGATTTCAGAGAGGAAGGGAGAGGGAGAGAGAGATAGAAACATCAACGATGAGAGAGAATCGTTGATTGGCTGCCTCCTGCACGCCCCACACTGGGGACTGAGCCTGCAATCTGGGCATGTGCCCTGACTGGGAATCCAACTGTCACCTCCTGGCTCATAGGTCGATGCTCAACCACTGAGCCACGCCAGCCAGGCCAGAGTCAACATTCTTATCCCATTTTTGGATATATGGAGACACATAGGAGGAAGATATAGCAGATCCTTAATTAATGTTATTTTTTCAATGTCCTTTCATTAATTCTTGTTTATATCAATTAGCCTATGGTAAAACTGGTTTCCTTATATGCCGTTTCACTTAAAGTTGCAGAACCTATCAATGGCATTAAGTGAGGACTTGCTGTCTATGCATAGGAAGAAATGGGTGCTTCGAAGAGTGAAATATTTTCCCAAAGTCATATAACGAGTAAGAGGGAAAGCAGGATTCTGTCTCTCTGCCTCAATCCCAGGAATCACACCACAGCCTGTTTCTCCCTAGCGTAGAGTGGAGCGTTGGGAAGCCTTTCTTTCATGCTGTTCTCTTGGAGGTAAGTTAAACTATAAGGGCACCTTCCACGCATGGCTCCCAGGCTGAGGGCCATCGGAGCAAACAGGCAGACTGACTACTCAGGTTTCCTTTCCTTGGTGTTTTCTTATCTGTCTCCCACCAATGGCTTAGCCTCTATGGGTTACTGGGGTCAGGAAGTGGCATACGGTCTCTGTTTTTATTCTCTGTGTGGAAATTTTCTAATTATAGGTCACACCAAGAGTTTCCATTCTCCCCCATGGCACTTCACCTTGTTTATGTAACTTAATAAGCCAAGATTTAGAGCCCCCCTTTTTTTTTAAGACTTAAACCATGAAGCTTTTAATGAGGAATCAAACTCATTCCCTTATCTTTCTGATTAGTGAATAGCCTATGTCTGTTATCTGCTTAGTCTGTAGCTGAAATTACGGGTCTCCTCTCTGGTTGGGATTTTATAGTCTGATTGTGCCTGAAACTTCCTGTGTACGACATCAGGGAAAGTAGAGCCACCACCACCACCACAAAATAGATTCAAGTCCTGTCCTTTAAAACCCCAGCCCGCACAGAACAAAGAGATGATAATTACAATATTAAGAAACAAGAGTTATGGTTCAAGATAGATATGCATCTGATACAATGATGGTATCCATTTAGAGCATAAAGGGGAGGAAGATTTTAGACAATTGTTATGCTTTTGAGAACACAAGGTAAGGGCCAACACTTAAAACAGCTTTATTCTAATCATGTGGTTATTTCTTTGCTAACTTAACTGCCTGAAGGGAAATTCTGAAAATTATGCCATCTGAGTCTAGGATCAACTGGAAATGCATTCAATGATAATAACTCTTACGTAAAACCTGAACATTAGCAATAAATCACTCCTATAGAACAAAATGGAAAAGAAGGTCCCACGTTTACAAGGCAAAAAAACACATTTTTAAGCCACATTTTTTTAAAAGTCAGAAAACAGCTCTGCAGGAGAGATTCTGTTCTCTCTCTGCCTGTGGTGTGTAAACAGGAATCTGTTTTTGCAGAACCTCTCAACAATGGAGGCCAAAAAAGGAAATGTAAAAGGTGGGATTTGGGTAAAAGACCCTGACCCTGAAGATCTCCACTAATATTAACTGTTATAAAATTAACTTTTTGATGATCCCCTAGGGGCTGCAGAATACACCTAAATGAAGGGAAACCAATTCATGGAGCAGGCTGCCAAGTAGGATCAAGGAAGGTGCTTGCTACTCAGGAAGCAAACAGCACCAAAGCAGGAGTGCAGGGCCCAGAGAGAAGAGTTGACTGACCACAGGGAAGTCAGGGATGTGGCACCCGTAGCAGCCTCACCACCAAAACTTCTCTTACCCACCTGCCCCCTCGATGTGGGGAAGCATAAATGAGGCACCATCGGTATGTACCTAGCACACAGCCTGGCACAAACTCAGTGCCACCACCATCATGGTTACTGCTGCTGTTTGGGAATTGCCATGCAATGTTCATTTAGGAGCTATTCAAAACCAAACATTTCCCAGCCGTTAGGTTTCTTGGCCAATTTTGTTTTAGCCCATGTCCCATTTTGAAAAATGGGGGGGTGGGGAATCTTACCCTGGTGTCTCAGTTAGATTTTAGTTTGTTCCCCTATATGGGAATAATCCCAGGGTTCCCCTAAAGAGTCTACCTTCTGTGTTCACCAGCCAGGAAGAATTTGTTAAGCTTTACTTTTTTGTTGGTTATATTAAGAAAAGGGTACAAATTTTCTATGGTTCAGTATAATATAGACTATTTCATGTACACAGTATTATACTGCTTTGTATATTACTTATATATTATGATATTGATATGTTTTCTCCCCGGCATACAAGCTACTTTCTCCTCTCTCCAGCCCCTCACCAAGCCCTTCATTAAAATCACTGCTTTAGAGCTTAGTCTAGGAGAACTATTTCATCTTCGATACTATTGTAGGGTGGTTTTCTAAAGAAGTGGAACTTCAGGAACCTACTGAAATCCTGTGAACTGAAGTGAGAAAATATTCAGGAACATAAGGCTAATATGGAGAAAAATTGGAGGAAGAGAAAGCTTAGATTGTTTATATAGACAAGTAAAAAATGAATACTATGGTCTTTAGCTCTCAACAAAGTGAAAGTGGTCACCTGAGCTATCATAACAGTAACACTAAATGAATCCAAGTATCTTCTAATGTGATCACCAAGTCCACCACCAGCCCACATAGTGCTTTTAGGCAAATTAGGAAGAGGAACCCATTCTTCAAGGCACTTTAGTTTCATCTTCTGAAAAAAAAAATCATTGTAATATATTGATTTCATTTTTAAGAAAAATAAGCTGGACTCCCATGTACTTAAATGGTGCCAGGTAAAGTTGTCCGAGTCTACACTGTCTATGATGTGAATGATCTCCATAGAAAGTCCTTAGTCCAGTCTGTAAATCAAGCTCAATGACACTCACCTTCCCTGGGAATCATTTGTTGATGCCTATCACCCAAACCAGGAGGAGCAGTGTCTGTTTTACACATTGCTTCATCTAGCTCAATCCTTGGCACCTACTATAGTCTCATCAGAGAATGAATGAATGAATGAATGGTCCTCCTTTAACACAAGATTCTGCTGCAAAAGTAAAAATTAAATATGGCTAATGTTTACTGAGCACCTTCTATGCATCAGGCCCTGTGCTAAGCTTATATGTGCATCCTCAGGAAAAGCTTGTGAAGTGGGTACTGTTACTTTCCACACCTCCAGGGGCTTAAAGAGCTTAACTAACTTAGTAAAGTCATTACACTGATGAGTCATAAACCACATCACCACCGCAATCACATTCCTAACCACTACACTGACAAGTCAGCCTGTAGTCTGCATCGCTCCCAGAGGCTGCTACACCCATTGTAAACACAAAGATGTCCATTGTGTGGCCAGTCCAGGGAAAGAAGGCACCAGAGGCTCCACTTCCTTTCTGTCTATAGAAAAAAAGTTATCCTCTTTATGCAACTCGGTCCAGGAATGAGGTCACACAGCATTCCTGGTCCTGGCCTGCATGCCCAGGACTCACCTTTGAAATCTTGAAATCGGCAGCAATTCATTCAGCTACAGAATGATAGGCCCTTGGGTGGGTCACCTAGTCTGAAAGCACATTAGGAAATGTCCTGGCCACTAGATGGCACCGAAGCTCAAATGTCACAGAACTACTTGGACATTTTTCCTGCCATATTATTTTGGTTATTGTTAAGAAAATAATAACAATAATCATAATAACATCATTATAAACACTTACTATGTGCCAAGTACCCTTCCGAGGTCTCTACAAACCTTATTTCATCTAACTTCACAACAACTCTTTAGGGTAGATCCCTTACTCTCTCCATTTTACAGATGGAGAACCTGGTCTTTAGAAAGGTAAGTATATCGACCAAGGTCACATGGGTAGTAAGAGGCAGAGCAGGATTTTAACCTAGGCCACCTGACTCTCCACAGCCCCATTCTGTTAACTGCTCCTCTGTTGTGTTTCCTCCTACCCTACCATCGTCCTTACACTTAGCTGCTGAGCACAGGTCCATATAACCACAGATTGTTTTTGAAATTCCTTTTGGAAAATCCTCTTACAAGGTCGTGAAAGAATAACTCCATTTGGGTCACATCAGCAAGTCAAGCACAAGCCAAGATTCAGATGTGCTGGAACTCTTGCCTCAGGGCACAACCTCTGCATCCTAGTGGTGCAAAAGTGGGTCACAGCCTGAGGTGCAGTGAAGCAAAGTCATCTAGATCCGGCTGTGAGGTCTCACGGGTTAGAGAGAGCCCCACCCAGGTGACCCGAAGGGGAGTTCTGGCTCCTTCGTACTTATTACAGGATCTAAAACAAATCCTTCGCTTCTCAAGCTTCTGGCACTATATCTGTTAAAAGGGGTAAAAGAGTGCATGCCCTGTCCTTTTTACTGGGTAAAACTAAAGCATGTAAAAGTGTCCATTGTTGTTATTTAATGGTAGGTAAAGTGTGATATCGTGATATGCCCTGTTTTCAACTAAGCAACCTCCTCTTTAACCTTCCTGCCACAGACTTTCTTTTTTTACAACCCAAGGCTGTGTCCAGAGAACTGTTCTTACAGCATAGCTCGTACCAGACCTGCTCCTCCCACCCCCCGCCATTGATTCTAAAACCAATTCTAAACACGGTGGCCAAGGCCTTTCACTGCCCACTTCCAATCTGCCTCTCCTTCCTCATCTCTCCCAACTTAGCGCCTCCTTCACCTTATGCCCCAGCCAGACTAGAACCTTTATAGCTCAAACCTTTTCCCTATTTCCACCTCTCTGTCTTTACTCAGCTACTCCTTGCATAGTCTCTCTGTGGTTTGTGCTGCACAACCTCAGAGTTGATTTAGAATCGTTCCTTTAAGGAATGACTCCCCTGGCATTGCATTGGCCAGAAGGTGCGCACATGACCCAAGTCATACCCGTCAGACCCTCTCGCCTTGAAATGTATATCCTGAGAGGAGAGGCCCATCCTAACTGTGTTAGCGTTGACCCATCCTACAGACCATGCTCTGAAGAAAAATCTGCCACCAGTCCCAATGCATCGATCCACAATGCCTGTTCCCTTAGAAGTTCAATTTTTATTTCAATTCAGGAGCTACACCCACAATTTTGTATAGATTTTCCCCTGTTCTTCCCACCCCCACCCCTCTTCAATTACCCAGAATCCATCTCTGCTGCTTGTGGCCACTAAACAATCCATCTCCATTCAGTTCAAGTGGCAGCTGCTTCGTGAAGCCTCATTGAGGCACCTTATACAGCAGTTATTTGTATCTATTTTTATTTTCCCTCTAGATTGTTTATTTCATAAATTCAGGGACTGGGGCCTGTTTGTCTTTATAGCCCCAACAGCCCCTATTACAGTGCCTAGCACATGGTCATTTCTGAATAAATATCTGTTCATTGGGATGGAAAGCCATTTAAGAAGCAGAGTTGAAAACAACTTATGGGATCTGGTGATGCTATTGTAATTCTGTATTCTGCAGTGTTCATACATGTTGTTTGCTAATTGAATTTGTTTTACTGCAGGAATCATCTATTCAAAGTCTACAACCATTGCCATAATTTTAAGAAAGCCCACGGGCAACAGTGAATTTGAGAGTCTGATTTAGATCCAGAGACTCTCAACTCTTGCCCTGCTTCTCCTCCCGGCCGAGATGTCAGGCCCCTGGCAGCTGCCACCAGCAGGTCCCAAACAAGCCTGTGAATAACAATGGGAAGTGTGACAATTCCCTAGGTTGTTTTTTTTTTTAAACCTTCACAGGAAGAGCTTGACTATGGAGAGGTCTATGTTTAGACTGTTGTTTTTTGTATTTCGTTTAGTAAACTGCATTTCAAGGCCCCTGGGATGCAAGTTATACTCATTATATGCACAAACAATTTCCCCTTCAACATGACTTTCACGTCAGAATGATAAAGGGTAACCAAAATGTGAGAACCTTTGCAGTACAAAACTGGCCCACAATTAATATGAAACCTTAGATGAATACAATCGGACTGTTTGCTGGAGCATATATATAAGTACTGTAAAGCCAAGCATGATTTTTGTTATCTCTATCATGAAAATGTGTTACTTTTCTCTTTCCAGCTTTGAGAGCATTTTGAAGCAAGGGAAGAGGGAACGATATAAAATGGAAAAGGAAAGTTGACAGCAAGGTTTCTGAGCCTGCTGCTCCTTCCCTGTCCACCAAGAGGTCAGGTGATTGCTTGGAGGCAGTCCTGATAGCAGCAGTCATCCAGCAGAAGTTTTAAATCTACTGTAAATATCCACTAAATGAGGTGCCTTGTCCTAAGCTCTATGTCTTGTCCACCACCAATAATTACTTACTGCACATCCATCACAAGAAAGAAAACCCATCATAAAAAGCTATTTCGCAGCACACCTCATATTTCCAAAGGTTTCCCTTATCACAGTAGGGATAAGGTTGAACTCGACCTGTGCCCCAGTAGTAAAATGCAAGGACATTGCCCACACATGTAAACAAACTGTACAGGCTGGGAATATGAGGTAGACGTACTTTTCCCTATCCCTCCCATTAGCTACGACTAAAAACACAGAAATTATAGTATATAAAACAAACATAAAAAGATTCTGAAGGGTGGAGAGAAGAAGACAGACTGAGAAGAATAAAGGAAATAATAAAGATAAAAGATGAAATCAATAAACTTAAAAATGAAAAAAATAGAGAAAATAAAAAAAACAAAGACCTGGTACTTTGAAAAGATTGATAAAATTCACAGTGTAGCAAGACTGATCCAGGGAAAAAGCAGAAGACACAAATGTCAATATAAGTATCAGAAATGATAAAGGGATATTACTACAGAGCCTGCAGACATTAAAAGGCAAAGAGGGGAATACTATAAAAACTCTACGTACATGTTTAACAACTTAGACCAAATGGATCAATTCTTCAAAAACACAAACTACCACAACTGAGGCAAAATGAAAGAGATAACTTGAATAGCATATAACTATTAAAGAAATTGAGTTCACAATTTAAAAATTTCCAACAAAGAAATTTCTAGGCCCAAATAGTTTCACTGGAGAATTGCAGCAAACATTTAAACGAGAAATTAATGCCAATTCTCTATAATCTCTTCCAACAAATAGAAAAGAAGGGAATGTGTCCCAATTCATTTTCTACAGCTAGCATTACTCTACTATCAACACGAGAAAAGGACAGTACAATTAAAAAAATACAGGCCAATATCCATCATGAATAAATGCAAAAATCCTTAACAGAATATTAGCAAATAGAATTTAATACATAAAAAGAACTATACATCATGTCCAAGTTGGATTTATTTCAGTGATAAAGGATGATTTCATATTTGAAAATTAATGTAATCTATCATATTAATAGGCTAAGGAAGAAAAATCACATGATCATATCAATCAATAGCAAAAAAGAAAAGCATCTGACAATATTCAATACGTTCATGTTAAACACTGTCTGGAAAAAAAGAAAGGCACTTCCTCAGCTTGATAAACATCATCCACCAAAACGTGCAACTAACATTGTACTTAATAATGAAAGAAAGTGCTTTTCCTCTAAGATAAGGAACAAAGCAAGATGTCTACTAATACCACTCTTATTCAACATAGTGCTGGAACTTTTAGCCAGTACAATAATGCAATGAAGGACCATAAAGGAACAAACAAAACTTCTTATTTTCAAATGACATAATTGTCAACAGTAAAATCTCAAGTATACAAAAAAGCCTCCCACACCTAAAAGGTAAGGTCAGCAATGTCACAGAATACAAAATAAGCAAAACAACCTCAATCATACTTCTATATACTAGCAATGAACATATGAACACAAATTAAATGTGGAGTCCATTTGCAACCACGCTCATAAAATTAAATGCTTAGGTGTAAATCTAAGAAAACTTGTATATGCAAACTACCCAACACTGAGGAAAGACATGCTCATGGATTGGAAGATCCAATACAGTCAAGGTGGCAATTGTCCCCAAATTGATACATTGGCTTAATGAAATTCCTAGTGAATCTTAGCAAGATTGTTTTGTAGCTACATGATTATTTTTAGATTTAGATGAAAAGACAAAGAAACTAGAATAGCTAAAACAATGTGAATAAAAATAAAGTGGGAGGTTCAGTCTATCCAATTTCAAGACGTAATATAGTTATAATAATAAAGACTGTGAAGTATTGGTATAGGGATAGGGATGGACATACAGATAAATAAAACAGAATATAAAACCCAGAAATAGATCCACACAAACATATCCAATCGGTATTTGACAAAGATGCAAAACAATTCAAATGAGAAAAGATAGCCTTTTCAAAAAATGATGCTGGATAAATTGGACATCCATGGACCCCTCCCCAACCCCACCCCTCAAAAAAGAGAAAGAAAAGAAAAGATAAAAAGGGAGAAAGAAAAGGAATATCTTGAACTAAGTCTCATAGTTACATGAAAATGAACTCAAAATTGATCACAGACTTAAATGTAAAACATAAAACTTAGTAAAGGGGAGGTCTTTGGAATCAAGGGCTTAAGCAAAGAATTTATAGACTTTATACCAAATACATGAGCCATAAAAGGAAAAATTGATAAGACTTCATCGAAATTTAAAACATTTTCTTTGTAAAAGTCCCTGTCAAATTCCAAACTAGGAAAATACGTTTGCAAACCACAAATTCTAAAAGAGCACTAGTATCTATAATATATAAAGAACTGTCAAAACTCAACAGTAAACCAAAAAAAAGCAGAAATGGGTAAATAGGAAATTAGAAAATAGGTAAAACACATGAAGAGATACTTTACTGGAGAAGATATACAAATGGCAAGTAAGTACATGAAAAGATGTTCAACTCCAGAGGATTATGCTGAGTGAAAACAGCCCTGGTTGGGTGGCTCAGTTGGTTGGAGCATCCTCCCGTACACCAAAAGGTTGCAGGTTCTATTCCCAGTCAGGGCACAGGGCACATATCTAGGTTGTGGGTTCAATCCCCAGTGTGGGAGGCAATGGATTTATGTTTCTCTCTCATATGGATGTTTCTCTCTCTCTCTTTCCCTTTCACTCTCTCTAAAATCAATAAAACATATCCTCAGGTAAGGGGGGACCCAAAATGTTACTGCTATATATTTCCATTTATATAACATTCTCAAAGTGACCAAATTACAGAAATGCAGAATGATTAATGGTTGTCAGGGGCATAAGCAAGAAATGGGGGCAGAAGGGAAGCAGTGTGGCTATAAAAGGGCAACATGAGAGATCCAAATGGTGATGCAAATCTTCTGTGTGTTGACCATATCAATGTCAATATCCTGATTATATTATACCATAGTTTTATGTTACTATCAGGAACAAATGGGTAAAAGGTATACAACATTGCTCTGTATTATTTCTTACAACTGCATGTGAATCCACAGTCATCTCCAAATACAAAGCTTAGTAAAAATTATTTTAATAAATAAATAAAATAAAAGGTACACCATTGAAGGAAAATACCAGAGGAAGTTAACAAAATAGATTAAATGCAGTCTCTGTGAACTGTACTATAGTATGGTTTCTATCTTTTGTTTTATTTTCAAACTACTAAAACTCTTTTCTCCATGATATAACAAGAAGACACAATAAGAAGGAAATTTTTAAAGGAGTCTGCAGGCCAGGTGGTTAATTGCAACATGGACAGAGTTGAAAGTTATAGTATAGAGGCCCAGTGCTTGAAATTCATGCACTGGAGGTGTCCCTCAGCCCAGCCTGCACCCTCTCCCAGTCCGGGACCCCTCGTTCCTTACCACCCACCTGCTTGCTGCTTCTTAGCACTGCCACGGAGGCAGGAGAGGCTCCCGCCACCACCGCTGCACTTGCCAGCCATGAGCCCAGCTTCTGGCTGAGCGGCACTCCCCCTATGGGAGCGCACTGACTACCAAGGAGCAGCTCCTATGTTGTGTGTCTGCCCCCTGGTGGTTATTGCGCATCATAGCGACTGGTCATTCTGGTCTTTTGCCATAACAGTCACTTAGGCTTTTATTATATAGACTAGAGGCCTGGTGCATGAAATTCGTGCATGGGGGGGGGGGTCCCTCAGCCAAGCCTGCACCCTCTCCAATCTGGGATCCCTCTCACAATTCAGGACTGCAGGCTCCCAACTGCTTGCCTGCCTGCCTGCTTGATTGCCCCCTAACCACTCTGCTGCCTGCCTGATCACACCTAACTGCTCCCTTGCCAGCCCGATCACTCCCAACTGTCCTCCCCTGCCAGCATGGTTGCCCCTAACTGCCCTCCCCTGCCAGCCTGGTCGCCCCTAACTGCCCTCCCCTGCTGGCCTGGTCACCCACAACTGCCCTCCCCTGCCAGCCATCTTGTGCGAGGGCATGATGGTCAATTTGCATATTACTTCTTTATTATAAAGGACAGGATGTAGATAAAAGTGAGAAAATAAACCATGGAGCCAGTGAAAATAAAGATATCTCACTCAACCAGTTAATTACCTTTGGCCTGTGAACCTACAAAGCCTACAGGAGATATTTATGACAGACAAAATAACAGAAAACAAATATTTTTCATTAATAGATTAAATGGAGAGAAAAAAGAAACCCAATTTCAGATTGGTAAATGATTTTCAAAGTCTTTTCTATCTTGGCCTTCATACTTTCTGGGCATTGTGGTTTTGCAATTTGAATATCCCTATTACTTCTCAAAATTATGGTGCACAAAGGTAAAATAGTCTCTCCGGTCCAGAAGATGTGTTGCTTTTAAAGAAGTGCTTTAAAATATGTATAGTTGGCCTTGGAAAAATATTACTATTGGACTATAAAAAAAATCACCAACTCTGTGTTTCCCAGCCATACCAATTTTAGATACGATGCATCTGATAAAGCTTATCTTAAATAGTGCATTAACCATTAGTCACAAAGCATTTTTTCTATTTTTGACTTTGCTAAAGTTTAACATAATTTCTCTTAGGCCAGTGGTGCAGCATTCATTCACATTACAATTTATGTGATGGAATTTTCTCTCAGAATCCAGACAAAGCCTGTAACAAGAGCATCTATAAATTCCTTCCAACAGACTCCATGAAAAAAAAAATGCCATTAAAGGAAAACCGAGTATCTCTTTAAAAGAAAAAAAAATCACTGTCATAATTGACACAGTTAAGAACTCAGCTCCAGTTGGGGACAAGGTAAATGGTAAAAGGCAATATATATATTCAGAAATATTATTTTGATTCTACAGAGATGAAACGGTCTAGTGTATAATAGTTTAATTGCTAGCCTTAATTTGGCCTCTGAATAAAGCAAATAATTTTAATCAATCTTTCTTAGTTTTAAGTTTGGTCTGAATTATATTTTTGTTTCATTTTGTGATGTTCAACTAGTTTGTTTTTTCTATTTCAAAGGAATTAAATAATATATATCTAAGTCATTGTCTTAAAATAATCATTTCATAATACTATATATATTATGTGTTTTTAATGCCTTACTTTATTTGTCATATATGAATCTAATGGAAATTGGATTACATTTTTTACATATGTAGAACATTTTATATCAATCAAGAGAAATTTCTCAGCATGTGGTAGGACTAGATAAACCTGAAAGATTCAGTTGGCCTGATTCATGGCCACTCATTATTAATAACCCATAGCAGAGAATCCATGTTCCTTGTCCCTTCACATATTGTAAAATAGACACTAATACACGAGTGATGAAAATGGAATCTGCTTGGACTTTTGCCTTGCACGCCTGCCTGTATGAGTAAAAAAAAAAGTTGGTCATGATTCAGTTACTTTTTTAAATGCCATTTTCTCAGTGAGTGCTATTTTAGGCTGTATATTTAATAAAAACTTGTGAAAAGTGCATAAATGTGTACATTTTTACTTGTTTTCCACACAAAAGAAGTCCATAGGGAGGCAATTTAGAGCTGCTCTGGGAGGACAAGGTTCCTCATACCTTTCTATGCCATTCTCCTTGGCACATGCCTTTCATGGTTGTATTAGGTTCTCCAGGGAAACAGAAGTAATAGGATAGGTATGTATAATCTATGGCAGGGGGGATTTTAAGGAATTGGCTCACGTGATTGTGGAGGCTGGCGAGTCCAAAATCTGTAGGGTAGACCAACAGGCTGCAGACCCAGGAAAAGAGTTAATGCTTCCATTCGAGTCCAAAGGCAGACTGCAGGCAGAATTTCCTCTACTCTGAGGGATGCCAGATTTTTTTCTCTTAAGCCTTCCAACAGAATGGATGAGGCCCACCCACATTATGGAGGGAACGCTACTTAGTCTACTGACTTAAATATTGGTATTATCTAAAAAATCCTTTCATAGCAGCATCTGGACTAGTGTTTAACCACATATCTCAGTAATGTGGCCTCAACAAGTTGGTACATAAAATTAACCACCACAATGGCATAATGACCGATAGAGCTCCTGAAACTCATTCTAAGAAGCAGGAAGGGGGGAACGGGCACGGGCCAAGGGCATATGACAGTGTCTATTTTTCTTGGAGAATTTTCCTGGCAAACCAAGTCAAGAGCTTCTGTTGCATCTCAGTGGTCACCTCTCATTGCGCAATAGTCTGAAAACTGTAATATTTTAGTTGGGAAAACTAGCAGTTGGCCAGAGTAGCTAATCCTGATAATCCAGGCCCTAGAGTGAACCTTGTATTTATCCTGCTTGAAGTCTATAGCACTTTTTGTGTCTGTGCCTTGGTATCTTCCATCAGTTTTAGGGAACTTTGATCATCATTTAAATACTGCTTTTGCTCTATTCTCTCTTCCCTATTCTGGCACTCCAGTCACACGTGTTAGTTTTTCACTATGTTCCATGGTCAGCTGGTTGGAACGTCGTTTGGACACCAAAAGGTGGCGGGTTCAATTCCGGTTTAGGTACATGCAGGAGGCAACCAACCAATCGATGTTTCTCTCTCTCTCTCTCTCTCTCTCTCTCTGTCTCCCTTCCTCTCTCTGAAAATCAATTTTTAAAAACCACTATTGTTTAGCTTCCTTTCATGGTTTTCTGTGGAAATTTTTCATCTTGTCATCTAATCTCGCCAATATATTATGTTGAAGCTTGTGTCTGCTACCTCAAATATCAGGATATTTGTCAGTCTGTATCTATTGTCTATTGGTGGTTTTTCCTTAACTTTTTGATCATTTGGTTTTGTCTGCTAGTATCCCTGGCAAATTTGTATTGCATGTCAGACATTGAGGATAAAAGCTATAGAGATAATTTGAAGCTCTGCGTGATAGTATAAAAAGAGAGACATCAATCTGTTGCCTCCTGTAAAAGCCCTGATCAGGAATCGAACCCACAACTTTTTTGATGTACAAGATGACGCTCCAAGCAGCTGAGCCACCTGACAGGTGAGATGATTTACTTTTGCTTCTAGCAGGTGTTCACAGCAAGAAAAGATCACTGTGATCCAATCAAGAGTTGAGCTGGTATGAACAAGGATTTTGTTTTCTGGAAGGGTTGTCTATTTTATCCTTACTTCTGGATTGCAATCTTTGGGGGACCCCAAATGGCAGCCTGGAATGTTTACGAGAGCCCCCCTTCTTGGTGGGCCCTGGATTCCAATTACTCCTTCGGCTATTTAAATGATAGAAACTTAGCCTCTCGCCAGTTTTCTGTTCAACTTCCTTGTGTTTCATCCTTCACCTGTGAGTCTCCCAATGCCTGGAGAGAGATATTGGCAACATAGAGTTGGATCTAGTTTTGTGTTTTTCTTCTCTCCAGCATCTTGACCCCTCCACCTCTCTCTGTCTTGGTGATTTTCAGATGCCTTCAAAAATATGTATTTTTAATTTTTATTTATCGTTTCTAATTATTGTCAGTTGAAGAACTGATCTGCAATTCAACATTCCTAGAACTGTCCTGACTGATGCTTTTGATGAATTATCCTAGAGTGAATCACAGTCTCTCATAACCTACATTTGTCAAGTTGCCCCACTGATTGGCAAATCTTTGTTTCACTTCATGCTATTTAAACAGCCTGTCCCTTATGCTGCAAGGTGCTTAGGACATTAAAACATCTTTTTATTATGTAATAGAGAACAAGAGGTGTTACATATATGCTAAAGTATTACAGTACAACAGCCTACTTGAATTCATTTTCAACTAAGTAATTTATCCTAAGTCTAAACTTTCATTTCAGTTTGTGTTTGAGAACCCCATTTTGATCCACAAACAGACATGCTTAAACTTTAGCAATGTGTGGAATATAAAGCAGTCTGATACTTCCAAAAGAGCATTCAGATTACTTCATTTATCCCATCTTTCTCACATGCAAAGCATTGTGCTTTGGTTGTGAGGAAAGATTACAGAATCACAGAACTTTAGATCTGAAAGAACCTTAGACATAACCTAATTAGATTCACTCATTTTACAGAAGACATATTTGCTCCAAAACAATAACTTTGGCTTTTTAACTCCCATTCAGTGCTCTTTTCATGAAAAAGTGATAGTTGTTAGTTCAAAAAAGAGATTCCTTTCTATCTCTTTCCCCTCTTCCACTATGGACTCAAGACTTTTGAAAGGTCTTACTAAATATGTACTTCTGAAATGACAATTCAGAAAATAATATAAGAAAAGTATACTTTTTCTATCAGGCTTTTAAAAATAATAAACATAGCTCAAAAGAATATCCACTGTTATCTTCAGAAAATTTGTAGTATAAGAAATTGTCCCTTTTCACCAGAAGTACACAAAATCTATGTAGAAAGACACATAACTGAATGATCATGCTCTAATGCAGTATATGTTACATTATATATATACTAGAGGCCCAGTGCATGAGATTTGTGCACTGGGGAAGGGGGGCGTTTTCTCAGCCCAGCCTGCACCCTCTTGCAGTCCAGGACCCCTTGGGGAATGTCCTCCTGCCGGCTTAGTCCCGATCCCTTAAGCCGGCAGTCAGACATCCCTCTTGCAGTCCAGGGCTCTCGCAGTCCAGGACCCCTCACTTCTTACCGCCCACCTGCAGCGGAGGCCACTGCCACTGCGCTCGCCAGCCATCAGCCTGGCTTCTGGCTGAGCGGTGCTCCCACTGTGGGAGTGCACTAACCACCAGGGGGCAGCTCCTGCATTGAGCGCCTGCCCCCTGGTGGTCAGTGTGTGTCATAGTGACCGGTCGTTCTGCCGTTCAGTTGATTTGCATATTAAGCTTTTATTATATAGGATGATATATGCCACACCCATAAATCACATGTGGGTATGTAACATAATTATGTATCTGATATATATGATTGAGGTGATCATGTTATGTCTGCCTCTCCTGGTAGATTAGGGATTCCTTAAGAGCGGGATTTCTAGATTTTCACTGTCAGCCTCAGCTTGAGGCCTGCAACATAGAAAAAAGGTAAATGAATGAGATCTTTCTAATCTATATAACTGGTCAAGATAATAAATATTCTAGGAATTCACAGGAGGATGGAAAATGTTAAGCTGAGGTCATTGAATGAAAACATCATGAAGATGCAGCTTCGGGTAGATTGTTGTTAGCATCTGAGCTAAAGTAGATAGGATTTAAGTAGCCTGCAATGTGAGATAGGATGTTGTATTAGTTTCTAAGTGCTGCTGAAATAAATTTCCACACACCAAGTGGCTTAAAACAACACAATATATTGTCTTATGGTTCTGAGGTCAGAAGTCTGAAATGAGCATTTCGTGGAGAAAATCAATGTATTGGCAGAGTGTTGTTCTTTATAGTGGCTACAGGAGAGAATGTTTCCTTGTCTGTTCCATCTCCAAGGGCCAACTGAAATTCTTAGTTTGTGTCCCCTCCTCTATCTTCAAAGCAAATCTGTCATCACATCTCTTTTATTTGCCTTTGATCTCTTGCTTCCCTCTACAATGGCCATTATGATTATACTGGGCCCATCTGGATAATCTAAGATAACTGCCCCATCTCAAGATCTTTAATCATACCTACAATGTCCCTTTGCCAAATAAGTTAACATGTTTACAGGTCTGGGATTGGGATGTAGACATGTGTGGAGGTCCATTATTCACTTTGCCACTGATGTTTCAAGCAAAGGTCTAATGCAGTGGTCCTCAAAGTGTGGTCCCTGAACCAGCAGTATCAGCACCACCTGGTAATTTGTTAGAAATGCAAATGCTCAGGCCTCAACCCAGACCTACTGAGTCAGAAACACTGGTATGACCCAGCAATCTATGCTGTAATATGCCCTCCAGGTAATCCAGTCCACACTAACCCACTCTGAGAGCCATTGCCCTAGAGTTTGGGAAAATGCCAAGCAGGTGCAGAGGGCTGTGACTGGATGGATTTCACAAGGATAGAGGATTCTAGAACGTAAAAACACTGAGAGTACACAGATAGAACCATAGAGAGCCTGGAATCTCAGGGGAAGGGTCACACCACAGGTAAATTTCTGTCTCCAAATGTGAACTTGGTGGCCTTCTTAATGCTTTTCACAAAATGAATCACTTAACTGAAAATCTTCATTGATTTCATGAGGCATATTATGAATCTGTTCAAATTCACAAATTTAACAGATTGACCTAGAAAAATAATTTTTCTTACTTTTAAAATTGTAAATCAAAAATGTATTAGAAGGCTTTCCAGATTAAAGACAATTTGTTACATACTAAAAATAAATAAAATATAAAAACATTCAAAAAATTAGTGAATGAAGTTTTAATTTCACAAAGTCGTCCTTTGTAGCTATAACAATAGATGCAATTCATCAACAATTTTGCCGTTTTCATTTTTCCCTCTAATAAGCAGCACAGCGAGGAACTTATAACAACAGTGTTATCTCTAGAAGGCTAGGCCCCCGAAGAATCGCAGGTGACTTCCCAAGAGGGTTGATTAAGAGCAGAAGACAATTGCTTTTGCAAAGGCAGAGAAATGGGGCCATTTAGAATTGTGCTCTCCCAGAGGCAAACAGGAAACAGGAAACTCTCTGTCAGCCATTCTTACCCTGCCCCCAGAGCAGGAAAAGCAGTGGGAGGAGCCATAGCGGTGACTTTGACCTATCCCAGGAAATGAAAGGGTTTGTTCCCTCTATAGACCTGGACTGGTAGGGAGAGAGCAGAACACATCTGCAACCCACATAACTCTCCCTAACAGCCAGATGACATGCATTCACTGTCAATACGGAGGAAATGAAAAGAAATGTCTACTGGAAACACATGAAGTGGGTTTTAAACAAAAAGGGAGATAATAGTTTTGCCAAGCAGCAGTAAACAAGCAGGAAACAAGGACTTTCCATCTCCAAAAGTCTTTTGTTGAGCCCTAAACTCTTCTGGGTGAACCCCACCCTAAATCACCATAGTACTCAGCTATATGAACTCAAAATGAGCATAAACAGTACAATGAATTACATCACTCCCTACCAAATAAAACAATAATGAGAGAAGCTAACCCATGCTTCCATACAACACACACACACACACACACACACACACACACACACACACACTGCTGTGCCTAGCCTCCTGGACTTGGTATAGTAGTGCACCCACAGCTGGAAAATTTATGCTAGTGTTTTTCACAAAATTTTACAATACTCCAGAATGAGTTTAGAAATAGAAGAGGGTCAAGTGTTGAGCGTGTCAAACTATATAAATGTCTAAATATCATCACAATGAAACATTTTAAAACTTCTCTCCAAGGCAGTGAAAAGGCTCTACATTGTACAGACATGGCATAAGGAATCTGTGCTTTGCAGTCATGTGTGTAGGACAAAAAGGAGCAGAATTCAAGTCATGTATTAGGTGCTGTTAATTTAAATGCTGGTTCTGACTGCTGCCAAGTTCAGCCAACTGATCTTATGATTTAAGGTGGTTCCAAATGCGTTGCTGCTCCACACGTCTCCATTAGCTACGGCATCCATCTGCATCCCAGTCACCAACAGAAGGGCACTGAGAGCCATTTTGTCTTTACTCTCTCCTTTCTCCTCTCCCCCACTTTTCTCACACACAGCTTCAGTCACCTGAGACCCCTTCTCATTCTACCTCGGAAATGCCCTCCCCTCTGCCTCCCTCCATTCCTACTGCCCTACCTTTGGCCTCAATCCACTGTCTCTCTGAACCACTAAAACTGCTTCTTGACTTGTGTCGGAATCCTTGAAACCTTGATCAGAAGGCCCAAAGCCCCTCAACACAGTAGCTCAAATGTTCCTGTGAGCATCTCATTTCCCCAGGGAAAAGTAATGGATCCCTCGTAAATGTTACCATATCACTTCCTTTTATTTTCATCATACTCACTGTGTGAAATTATCTTATTTAGATGTAACTGGCACACAGTAAAGGGCACACATATTAACTATATGGCTTTAGTTTTTACATCTGTGGACACCTATAACCACCACCCAAATCGAGGTATCAAACATTTAAGCAGCTCAGCAAGCTCTCTTGCACCCCATCTGAGTCAGTGCTTTGCCACCCAAAGGTAACCATTATTTTAACGGCCACCATAATAGACACATGTGCCTTTTTTAAACTTTACATAAATGGAATCACACAGTGTGTACTCTTTTGTGTAGTGTTCTAGTCCATGAATGTAAGGCAATTTGTCTATTCTTCTGTGAATAAACATTTGGAGTGCTTCAATTCAGGGGCTACTATTATGACTAAAGCTGGCATGAACATTCATATGTATTTGTCTTTTTTTGTGAACATAGGCACTCATTTCTCTTGGGTAAATACCCAGAAATGGAGTTGCTAGGTCATAGCATATATATATACATATATATATATATATATATATATATATATATATATATATATATATACTTTATTTGAGCATGCATTGCTAAACAGTTTTTCAAAGGGGGTGCACTTGTCACTTTCTACATCTCTGAATTCCAATGGTTATGCTATTGTATTGTTTGTTTTTTGTGTGCTCATTTCCCAACCACACTTGAGCTCTTGAAACCCAAACTCTTACATTGCCTTACCCCATATGCCCAAATATATATGTTATCGTTTCAGTTAAATATTTATATTACATACAAATAAAAGATTAAATGCATTATAGAACAAAGTGGGGGAAGAGAGCTTAAGAATCCTATGTTTACCTTTCTTCCGGACCCAGCCCAGGGGTGACACATGCCTATCCTAGCCCTGTCAACACCTCAGTCACCCAAAGTGAGGTGGAATATTCAAATCAGTTCCCAGCATTCCCTGGGACCCCACTGAGATGCCCCAAAGCCCAGTTGTGTCCATCTGCCCGGTGCTATTGAGTTTTAAATTTGCTGATAAGTACTAGGTCAGTCCTTAAACTGCTGGGAAGTTAGCAGGCTAGAAAACCTCCAACGTTCAACTTTTTTTTTCCTATAACTTAGTGCAGACTCATTCTGAAATGTGCTGAGGAAACCGTGCTCATTAACTACCCAACCTGCCTTCCAAGGTGGAATCAATTAGGGCCAAAGTCCTGCACCTCAACCCGGAGACAGAAAACGCATCCCAGAGAAACACCCCAGAAGATGCATGTCCCTCGCTGTTTGCGCAGATGGACGGTTTTAGTTACACAAACACACGGGGAGAAGATAGGGTTACCGAGGAAGTCCTCCAGCGTCCTCCAGCTCTCCCTGAAAGTGAATTTCTCGTCCTTCCTGTTTTCCTTATGCAGCTTCAATGCTTCGCTGCTCCTGTACGTATTTTCTGTATTTCGGCGAGTGTCATGGCACGAACCACTTTCTGCTCCTTTTCACAGGGACTATTTTCTGCATTTTGATGTCGCTTTTAATAAAACATTGCCTCCAGAGAGTGTCAGCAACCACCGCCAAAGAGGCCCTCGGCAAGACTGAAACCAGAGCCCTCCCTGAGCTAGAAGGAACATAAAACCCCTGGAGGTAAAGTTTTATCAAACGATGCAAAACGGAAAATATAGATTGCTATTCTTTTCTTTTACCCCAAGAGGTAAAATCCAAATGTCCTTTTGATTTCAGAAAAGGATTGTTTTTCAATTGAGAGAAGCTCCATGTGTCTGACTGAGCTACTTGCTGTCACTACCCTATTCAACAGGAGAGGTTTTATGGGGGAAATTCTAACCTGCCAGCAGGCAGCCATTCTGTGAAACAGAGGCACCTCATTCTTCCATCGTAAGAGATGCTTCTAAAATGAATCCGACACATAAGTATTTCTGAACACCCCAGGGCTTTTCACCAGGCTCCAGCCATCTCCCACTTTCCCTGGCAAAATCACAGTTAGGAAAATGCCTGCTATTGAAACCTGGCGAGCATTGCCATTCATCCTGGGCCAGGGTCAAGTTACCATTGGCAGAACAGGATGCACAGTGTAATGATCTGGCTGTTTCTTTAGAATAACCTCAGGCAGTTTAAATAAAGTTATTTGTCCTGTGATATTTTTGTAGGTTTTACGAATGCCACACCCAATCCACTCTGCCATGTCACTATGTCATGTACCCTCAGGATTCCCAATAAAGATGGCATGTAATCTCCAACGCAAATATGCTTTTTGATTTAAATATCAAAAAAGGTGGCACTGGAAATATAGCTATTGGGGGGATGCATTAATTATCATTTAAAACAAAATGTGCAATTTGTAGTTGTCGGAATGTTTTCTACGACTTCTAGCCCAAAGAATTCCCCTTCCCTCTTTAACCTCTTTTTATCTTAGATCTTGCTTCCCCTCACCTCTTGCTTTTGCACCTTATTCTGTTTTTTCCTCTCTCTCCTTTCGTCCACCAAAACAAACACACACACACACACACACACACACACACACACACACCCCTCAAGATATATACCTGAACAAGCTCAGGGTGTAAAATTGCTCAAACTAACCCAACACATCAGTCTCTTGTGAGTACTCAGCAAATACCAACCACCTTTGCTAGTTTTTACATGTCCCTTCCAGGCCCTGGTACAAGGGGATAGCAGAATTCACACTGCCATCCAACGACTCAGCCATGGAATAATTGTAGTTCAACCAGGCACCATGTTTTAAAAAATAAATTTGACATAGGTTAAAGTAACAATAACAATACTAATCTAATCTAATAACAGACAAACAGGGTAATTGACCGTACCTTTGCTACGCCTCCCATTGGCTAATCAGCACATATGCAAATTAACTGCCAACAAAAATGGCAGTTAATTTGCATACGTAGGCTCCAAGCTGCAGAGCAAAGACTGAAGATGGAGGACGGAAGGCGGCTCTGGTCGGGGCTGCAAAGACGGAAGATGGAAGGCGGTTCCGGCCAGAGCGAAGGCCTGGGTCCCGGGTGCTGGAAGAAAACCGGTGCCCACAGCCAGGAGAAGGGAAGGCCTATTGCACGAATCTCTTCGTGCAACAGGCCTCTAGTAATAAGTATAATAATGATGACTATAATAAATTATACATAATCCTACCCCAGTAACCCTAATTTTATTTTGCATATTTAATTTTACAAAATCAAATATACTGCATGTGCATGTTAATTTTACATTTATCTTTTTCCAGTTAACATTATGCTAAACATTTTCCTATGTTTCCACATGGTCTTAACATTTCATTTTTATAATATCTGCTCAGTGTTTTTACCTACAATTCACCTAATTTTGTCATCACTAATGCCAACTGGATATCTTATCTATTCTAAGACTACACTACTAAGTTGTACAACTTGATATATAATAAAGGTAAATATGTCAAACTAGTAATAAGTGGTTGCTCTGGGGGATGGGACAGTGGGTGGTTTTTCTTCTTATTGTTTTTGTACTTCCTAAGTTTTCTATAATGAACATGTACCTTCTTTATTTTAAGATGCTATTTAGTAATAATAATAACTATCACTTATCAAGTGTCTACGATATAGCAGGTACTCTCCTAAATCCTTTATGCAGCATTCAACCTTATAACATTTAATCCTTTTAATACTCCCAAAAAGTAAATACACTTACAGATGAGGAAACTGAAGCACAGAATAATTATGATACTTGTACAAAGTTACAGATTTAATAAGTAGAAGAGCAAGGATTTTAACTCAGGAAGTCTAACTACATAGTCTACACTCCTGCCCTATATGCTATACTTAAAAAAATACAGTATATTTTCTAAATATATTTAAACTGTAACCATTTTAAAATAGCCCACTGACTGACTTCATGTTTCAATGAAACTGCATAATGTTTTTGATATTTTGAAATCACTATATGCCCAATTTAGCATCACCACCACTACCATCATCACTATCAACTCTAACATCATCATCATTTAAAAACCTTTATTAAGGTTTTAGTGTATGCAGAACACTGTACTAGGCACTTGGGGAAATACAAAGTATATGAAACACGTGTTCTTTACTCTTTAGAATACCAGAGTTAGTCTGAGAACAGCTTCAAAATGAAAGGCAGTAAGTATCCATGGAACACAAACTGAGAATTTACATCAATATCCGGAAATTATAGGCAAAAAATAAAAACTTCCTCTACCTGAAATGCAAAGGTAATTGGAGATAATGCATAATGGAGGGCTTTTATTTATTTAGGACAATAGCTTCAGATCCCCTTTCCAGCTTACGTATATAGACATAAAGTTTTACAAAGGGAAAAAATGAAGATTAAAGGCAGCTGTGTATATTACACTATTCCTTTATGATATTTTCAGCCTGGATCACATAATCTTCTAGTTCTTATGTCAAATTAAATATAACTATTTTCACATGTAATATGTAATTGTATGGCACAAATTTATGAAATAAGATTCAGACCCTTTATCTTCCAAAACATTCTGAACACCATTAGTAAAAGGAAGTTTCTAGTTCTAATATATGAAGCAGATTACAAGTCTAAAATTAAGTAATGGCTCTGCCAATTTCTTCAAATTAATGTACTCAGTTCATATAGCCCATCTACATTGTGAAACCTACCGGATTTATTTAGTATACCATGGCTAAAAGCACACATGCATTTTGAAGACTAAAAATCGTCTACTTGCACTAATTAAGAATAGTTTAAAAGATTTCAAAATATACATTTATCTTCAGATATATACTAAAACCAAACTACTTTAACTGAGGCTTAGAATATGGCCTTAGGAAGCTATTTTAGCAGATAATATAATCTGTAGGTAGTATATAAATTGAACATGAAATGTTGTACTGAAACACATGGGGCTACTTAATTATGATTTGTGTTATCGAGCACTTTAAATATCTTCATAACATCTTGTTTTGGCTATTAAATCATTTGGAAATCCTTTTTTTCATAGCTACAAAAGTAAATGTCCATGAATGAATGTCCATGAACTTGGAGTCCATGGTGTGCAATCAATGAGAACATCTTCAGATCAGAGTATAATCTCGGCCATATAAGACTGCTTCATCATCTCTCAACTCTGACTTTGTGGGTGTCCTTGACCCTAGTCCTGATGAATCATCCCTAAGTGAGGCCCTTCTTTGGAACAGATTTATTTTCTTTTCATATCCGATCAGTATTTCTTTAGATTTTTTTCTAACATTTCACTTTTTGCTGTGACTTTAATTTTCATCAACCCATACAGCCAGCTTCTCATTTATTTCATTTATAAATTCCATCAAAAATGTCTTTTATGCTTCATAAACATTAAAATATAGTAATGCCTTTAATTTTAGAAGTTTCCTTTCTGTGAAAAAGTGAAAGAATTTTCACATATATTTATTTTATAATAATTTCTAGGATTTAAAAGTCTGAGGAGTATGATTCCTCTTATGGGGATAAAGTTAAAAAATAAAAACAAAAAACTTCAACATTCACAATTACTTCTCAGCTAAAGTCTACACTTTTGCAGTAGGTACTCTAGTCCTTCCATAACCAGACCCCTGATCTGCCTTCCTAATCTTACCTTTTACTCCAACTCAAAGCTTTCTCTTCAGTACTTACGTTCCAGTCCTTTTTCCAGGGTCCTCACCTGTAAAATGGGTTAATGATCTTCATTTCTAGTAGTTGCTTTGTTAACTAAGCATGAACCTACCTAGCATGGGAGCTAGCGTGTGGTAAATGTTCAGAAAATGGGAGGAGGCATGGAAGTCATAGAGAGTTGGGCCTAAATCTCTGAGAACTGCTCATGGTAACATCATTACTCTCTCTCTGAATCTCAGTTTCCTTGTCCATAAAATAGTTATACTATTAGATACGGTCAACATACAGCACCTGACACAGACCAGACACACATTATGAATACATAAATGAATGCTACTATTCTTCATGTAAAGCAAGAGAAATCGATGTAGATTTCCAGAAGTTCACTTTTAATCCATGGAGACTAATGCTCCTCTCCAGACCAGAGATATATGCTCTTAGAAGGCAGAGGCAAAACAAGTTCATTGGAATTGCCTTCCAAACTTTATTCCAGAGCTCAGCTCTGCTCAGAATAACCGATCTGAAATCTGGCTGCCTATGAGAGCTGAGTTTGGAAACAATGAAAAGTGAACAGTAAGGTACCTTGGCAAAAGCTGGCTTGGCCAATTACCTGAGACAATAATCAGACACAGATTAATCCATTTGTAAAGTTTACCAGAGCAATTCTTATCTCTAACAGACCCTGGGATACAGACTTGCTACCCTAAGTCAGGGGAACGGAGATGACGAGTCTAAATAAAAGGTACCAACTTGTTTTTGAAATAAACATGAAACATTACATTCACCTATTGTTAAGTTTAGAACCAGGAGCATAAGAGTTTATGTAATAAATACGACAGAGTCTTAAAATGGAAACTTAAATCCCTCTTAGAGTCCAAAGAGGCAGGCATTTAGTATCAAGAAGCAGAGGAAAGAATAACCAGCAAGTCAACCAAGGAAGGAGTCAGAGGGAAAAAGAAACCATATCAGGAAGGAGAAAGAGAGATTGAATGAGGGAAATGGAAAAAAGAAATGAGCATGGAGCCTCAGAGGAAATAATAAATCCATCTGAGAAAGAAGTGAAGTTCTGATGCTGAAAAATCAGATCCAACAGGGAAAGGAAAGAAAATTAACTTATTGAGTACCCAAGACCCCAAACTGGGCACTTTCACATTTATAATTATGACTCCTATATTTCAGATGAGGAAAAATAAACAGTGACTCAATGAACTTTACAAAGTGATTAGAAAAGAACAAAGGCATCCAAGTCTCTAACCACATAAGAAAAAAAAAGACAAAGAACTAGCTTGCTACCATGATTTCTTTTAACCCTCACTCATGCTCTTTATCTCATCAGCAGTATGTCAGTGAGAAGATTTCTAATCAAATACAGTTGTGGGAGTAAATACTTCAGCTCTCCCACTTGTGGGTAAAGACAAAAATAATTTTTTGTTATTCATCTTTGTACTCTAAAATAGTGACTCAACATACATCACAGAAGTTAGTTGGATTTAATTAAATAGGTTATACATTACTGATGAATGTTCACATTGAATTTTTTATAGCAGCAAATGAAGATTTAAGGCCTTGGGTATGGCAAGCTCTGGCTTTTCAATCAAGTACCCCTGAAAATATCCAACCTCCTCTTTTGCCTTTGACTTCTTGCCATGAGTTGTTAATGCCATCAGGATGAAGAAAGCTAACTGAATTCTTCTTACAAAATAAGAAATGGATGGAGGGGGCCGACCCTCCTGGAGCATTTCATAATCTAAACCCCATGTCGTACATAGTGCTTGGTACCCTTGGTTGTTTTCTTAGGAGACTGTGTCTGGTTCTTCAAAATGAACTGTGTCTTGCTCAGTCTTTTTCCTTCCATGTATCCCTCAGGAAGGTCTTACAAACTTTAGGGCTCCAATAAATGCTTCATTGATACTAACAGTCTACATAGAGTTAGAAATGCCATCTTTAAGTCTACTTTTAAAAATTAAATTATCACCCTCATTCTTCAAGTGTTATTGAAAGTTAACCTATTTTAAAGTAAAGAAAAGAATTGAGTATATTAGGTTGTTAAAATAGTCTTGAGTCCCTTATATTGTCCTAGTTTAAGCTCTTTTTGTCTCTTGTTTGGGTAAGCTTCTTACCTGGTTTCTCTGCCCACAACTTCGTCCCTTCAACTCACCCTTTGAACTGTTGTCAGAATAGTATTTATAAAATACAACTTGGTTTAAGTCATTATTCCCCTCAGAAAACTTCAGTGGGTCTTTCTTGCCTGCATAATAAAGTCCCAATGTCCTTGATATAGTATTCAAGATTTTCCAAAGTCCAACACCAGCCTACCTTTCCAACCTCAACACTTTAGCTCTATCCATTCACCCCACATTTCAAGCTCAAGTGACCATTAGCTGGATATACCATGCATTTTTAAACCTCACTATTATGTTTATTTCATTTCTTCAACCTAGAAGATCGCCTTTCTCCTCATTTTCATCTACCAAGTCCAACAGATTCTTTAAGACCCAAATTAAGTTTTACATTTCTATAAAACCACCTCAGAGATCCCCAAGTAGAATTTTTTATCCCTTTTCTGGGTTCCCATTGTGCTATACACCACTAATAATTACTTATTTTCTAAATATTTCTATAATGGTTAGTTGTATAGTGGTTACCTTTGCTACTAGTCCAGAAGCTCCTTGAAATCAATCAGGAATTTATTATTCATATTTGTTTCCTTCACAGTGGTGAGCCCAGGGCCTTGTACAGAGTAGGAGATTGATAAATAAAGAACAAATGAATGAATAAATGTCATAATGTAATCAATGAACCATCCGCATTTTCTTAATCAATGAACTGAGACATTGAAAGTTTGAATTGCAGCATTTGGCTCAGCCCTTTTAGGACCAAGAAGCAAATAGATGAGCTTAGCTGAAAATGCACATTTTGCTCAGAAGAAGGGAAAGGTGTCTCCTGGTGACAATGATGGCTCATCTTTATGGCTGGGTTGCTTAACTATTTAATGAAAGCAGGCTGCTTTCATCTCCATTTGCCTCTACCTTGTACTGTGGTTGCCGTTGGCCCAATTTGCTCAAGTGCCAGGCACATGAAAGGTGCTTAATAAAGTGGACCTGAAGCCCAGTCATCAGTGACTCTCAAACCAAGAGGATCTGTATGAAGGGCTCAGGGTTTTCCACAACAGGTCAGGATCCCAGTGCCAGGCACAAACACAGCTGCAACATACCCAGAAAAACTGCTGGATAGAAATGAAGGAGTTACGAAGATGGTAGGAGTTATGGCGGTGAGCAGGACAGGTGGGCAGAGATAGTAGAGGCAACAGAGATGCCTCTGCAGTGGCTGATGAGCTGTGGAAACCTCCACTTGCAGGTTGGGTCTGTGCCTGGCTCCTAAACACATACTCTGTGGTCTCTGGCGACTCCTGGAAAGCCAAGGACTTGGATTCCCAGTTTAAGCCAAGCCATCTCATGCTAGAACCAAATGCATTCGAAGTCATGAGGGAAAAGAAACCATCAACAATACAACAAGAAAGCCCACTGCATGGGACAACATATTTGCCAATGTTATCACCAATAAGGGTTTAATCTCCAACATTTACAGGGAACTCATACAACTTAACAAAAGGAAGATAAACAAACCAATCAAAAAAATGGGCAACCAACCTAAATAGATACTTTTCAAAAGAAGACAGAAGGAAGACCAAGAGACACATGAAAACATGTGTCACTAATTCTCTGAGAGATGCAAATCAAAACGACAATGCAGTACCATCTCACACCTGTCAGAATGGCTATCATCAACAAATCAACAAACGACAAGTACTGGCGAGGATGTGGTGAAAAAGGAACCCTCGTGCACTGCTGGTGGGAATGCAGACTGATGCAGCCACTGAGGAGAACAGTGTGGTGTTTCCTCAAAAAACTAAAAATGGAACTCCCATTTGACCCAGTGATCCCACTTCTGGGAATATATCCCAAGAAACCAGAAACACCAATTAGAAAGGATATATGCACCCCTATGTTCATAGCAGCACAATTCACCATAGCTAAGATTTGGAAACAGCCTAAGTGCCCATCAGCAGATGAGTGGATTAAAAAAAACGGTGGTACATCTACACAATGGAATACTACACTGTGGTAAAAAAGAAGGAATTCTTACCATTAGCAGCTGCATGGATGGAACTGGAGAGCATTATGATAAGTAAATAAGCCAGGAAGTGAAAGATAAATATCACATGATCTCACTCATTTATGGATAATAAAGGACATTATAACCTGATGAACAAAAAGATAGATACAGAGGCAGAGAAGCATCGAACAGACTGTCAAATTACAGTGGGAAGACTGGGGAGTGTTGGTGGGGGGGCTAGGTAAGAGATCAATCGAAGGACTTGTATGCATGCATATAAATATAACCAATGGACACAAGACACTGGAGGGTGGGGGGGCATTTGCCAGGGGGTAGGGGAAGCCGGGGGAAGATCAATGGGGATGAAAAGGAGACATATGTACTACTACTATTTGTAATACTTTAAACAATAAAATTAAATTAAAAATAAATAAATAAAATAAAAAATTTCAAAACAAACAAAATAAAGTCATGAGGGAAATTAAATTCATTTTCAACCACCCACCATATCTTGCTGGTATGAGTTTTGGTGAGCAAAAAGGGGGTTTAGGGGAAGGCTGGAGAAACGGGATGCCTTTATTTTCCATACTGTATCAACATACCATGATGCTTTTAGTAGTATTTATTTTAGCAATCTTAAAATCAGTGTGACATAAGAGAGATTTCTAACAGGGCAGTGCCAAGTGAAATCACTATCATACTAAGATCCAGATGGGCAGATGAGGTGATTCTCAACCATATGGCACTCTGTATACAAGAAGCTTACTGAGTTCTGCTGCCCAGGTAACCTATTGTGAATGTTAAAGGGTAAGGGTAACTTCTGTTTTAGATTGTAGAATTTTGACTATAAGTAATTAAGATCACAAGAAACAAACACCCTGTGAAACAGCCCCATGGCTCCCTGCTCCCTCAAAGCAAGCCTGGAAAAGAGATCTTCATGAAGCAGCAGAAAGGAAGACGCGTAACAGAGCTAATGATCAAAGTGTCGGCTGCCTGTTTGGGGAAGGTCTCCAGGCCGTGTTTACCAACTCCTGCCTCTCTTCCTCCTAAACACAGAAGAAAAACAAAGTGGAATCCAGACATGCATTTCGGAAAACCCCATGCAAATTTCAGGACGAAAATCAGAGACAGTCAGAGCTGCAGAATAAATAAGTCACTAGGTTAAGAGGGATGCTGACATGAAGTGCAGGAAAGGCCAGGGGCGAGATCTGCAATGTAAGGTAGAAAAAAACATCAGCCTCTTAAATATTTTGACTGGTTTTTTTCCTCCAGACCTTTCAGAGCTATAATTATATATTTAGATGAGTGCTCTCCTTCTCATTAAGGAAGACAAGTCATCTATAAAAATAACCGTAGGAGGTAACAGGGGGAGGTAGGTTCTCTAAGATTTATATGTAATACGTGTTTGATGCACAGAGAGGGAGAGACTTTCTGGCTGGAGGAGTGGAGATGACTTCATTGAGGGGGTGAGGGTGGGGGCATATGGACTGTGTCTTCAAGGATTTTGACAAGCAGAGATGAAAGTGAAGGGCACTCAAGGAAAACAAAGCAATGTGAAAAAAAGTATAGAGGCAGTTCAGTTTTGTTAATGGATACGATTCATGAATTCTAAGAGTTATGCAAAATTGGAATGGAAGGGAAGCCGAGACCAAATCAAGAAAGGCCTTGAGCTCAGTCTGGCTGGAGTGCAAAAGCTCAGTCTATACTCGGTAAGCAATGTGGAGTCATTGAAGGTTTATGAGCGGTAATGTGATTTGTTGTTGTTGTTGTTGTTGTTGTTGTTGTTGTTTGGATTGGTTGATTGTTTGTTTATTTTCCAGGTGAGAAGAAGGCAGGGGATAGATTAAAGCAGGGAAGAGACTAGGAAGAAAGACTATTTGGGAAAGTATTGCAATAATTTGGAGAAAGAGAATGATGATTTGAACTAGTGAAACAGAGACATCTGATGATGCTACTTTACCTTGCACTGTGATGATCCAGACATTGATGATCTGGAATAAACAAAGAGTCCTTTAAAAGTGATTCAATCAAGCAGAAATGTCAGTATGAGCACTTCAAGTAGGTATGGCAATGGGACCCAAATGTGTTTGCAGTTCATGGGATTAAAAGGCAAAGTCCACAGTGATTGGTTTTCTAAGAGACTGAGATGGCTATTAATGGAAGGGCCAAGTACCCACTTCCTGCAGGGAAAACAGTCTTTCCGTTCCACAGGCTTGGAGCAGCATCTTCAAATATAAAATATAATAAATGTATTTTTAAATAATTAAATAAAGAAATGTTCTAGAATTCACAAAAGGAAAAATATGACCTATAATACTTATTAAAAATATAAACCTCACTAACAAAGAAAAATAAAAAGATATTTTTTACCTATTCATTTTTTAAAGATTTTTAAAACTTTTACTAGCCAGGTTAATGAGAGCACAGTCATGTCCAATATGTAAAAAATCTTAAAATTGGCTCTGGCCAAGTGGCTTGGTTGGAGCATCGTCCCATACACCAAAAGGTTGTGAGTTCAATTCCTGGTCAGGGCACATACCTACATGTTTGATCCCCAGTCAGGGTACATATGGGAGTCAACCAATTGATGTTTCTCACATCAATGTCTCTCTCTCTTTCTCTCTCTGTCTCTCTCTCTCTAAAAATCAATAAAAACATATCCTCAGATGAAGATTTTTAAAAAATCTTAAAATTGTTCATACTCTTTGGCTCAAAAATTTCATTTCTAGGAAATAATGCTAAGGAAATAACCATTGATATATGAAAATATTGAGTTTGTTTATATTACTGAGAATTGGAAGTAGCCCAAAAGTCCATAATTGGGGATTTCTTAATTAACTTTTGATTCATCCATAAGATGAAATACTATGTAGCCATTTAAAAGTACGTTGCAAAGCATTATGTAGTGACTTGGAAATTGGCTCATTACATATTAATTGGAAAATTAGTGAGCAAAACAATATATGAAATACATATCATTTTTGAAAACTATATGACACATGATTAAAAAACTATATACTATAAACAAAAGTTAACCATTCTTATTTTTGAATGGTAATGTAATTAATGGTAGTTTTTAAAATTTTTTTTAAAAGTTTCTATAACAGGCATTTACTACATAATAAGAAAAGGAAATATTTTTTAAAAGAACTGGGTTAAGGAGCCTATTGGCTCAGTGGATAGAGCGTCGGCCTGCGGACTGAAAGGTCCCAGGTTCGATTCCGGTCAAGGGCATGTACCTGGGTTGCGGGCACATCCCCAGTGGGAGATGTGCAGGAGGCAGCTGATCGATGTTTCTCTCCCATTGATGTTTCTAACTATCTATCTCTCTCCCTTCCTCTCTGTAAAAAATCAATAAAATATATTTTTAAAAAAATAAAATAAAATAAAAGAACTGGGTTAAGGAGCCTATTGCTATAACTGTTGTAACAAATAATTTGTTGAGCACCTACTATGGACCAGGAACTGATGTAGGTGGTGGGAAAGCAGTAAATATCTCTGCTGTCATGAGACTTCAAATTTAGATTTCATTTTTATTATTCAGTCAGTGGGACAATAAGTACCTTTTTATCAAGACTCCTTCAGTTGCGAATAACAACATCCAGTTCAAATTTGTTTCAGAAAAAAAAAAAATTAAGAGTTCATGAAACCAAAGTCCATGATTAGCCAACTTCACACTTAGCTAGATTATTTGGAATCTTCAGGACTCGATAACTCATGAAATTGCAGCATACTTTTCTTTGTGATTGCTCCATTATCAGTCAGGCTCTCCTGATAATATCAAGATGGTTGTCAACAACTCCAGACTTATATCCAATGTCCTTAACAATCCTAGTAGAAATACAGATACTGTCTCTCCAATAGTTTTTTTTTTTTAAAAGGATTAAGTCCAGTCGGTTCTGCCAGAATCATGTACCCATCCCCGAACCACTCACCATGGCCAAAGGAACATAATGTTCTGACAGGCCTATCCCAAGTCATACGGGCTCCTTGAACATGAACTAAAAGTGGAGAAGAGATTCTCCCCAAGGAAAAATCGTAAGGCTGTTAAAAAAAAAAACCCCACAAGGAATAGATGCTGAGATTGCAAAACAACTGAGATGTCCACATTAGCCTTATGGCAGAAGCACAGAGGCAGGATGAACACGTTGGAGTGCTGGCTTCAAAGCATGACACGGCATCCAAAAACCGAGCTGCAATTTGGCACTGCTTATATTTAATGTAAGCAGAGGATGTGACTATCACCTGACAAATTTACTTTTAGACTCATGTCAATCTAATTGCACATGTATCTTGAAAACATACTTACTTATATGTGTATTTTGTCATAGGAATTCTGATCTTATACATATTACAGGTGAACAGAGAATCAACCATGTTAGAAATCTGCTCACTCACTTGGTAGATGATGTGAGGAGGGGACCAGTTGTGCCACTAACTTAGCAGCAAGGCCAAGGGTAGGACCCTGACTTCTCTTTCCCCCAAGTGTTTCTGCTACAACCTGAAGACTCTTACCCCATAGAATTCCAGACTTTTAAGATTTTGCTGTGAACAAAGCACACTTAAAACTTTATAGATCAGCTCATAAACATCTCAGTGTTGCTCTGGCTAAAGATTAAACAGTGCGTATCCATAGGAATAACAAGCTAGTTAGCAACATATGACCCCCCTTTATCCTCAAGGCTCCCTTTAAGTTCTTCCTTTAAAAATTATTTTTCATAAGTATTTTAACATTTAAAAGCTCACACTTAAGAAACCAGGCTTGCCAAATCTACTTACAGTAGAACATCTGTCATTGTACACCTAATCCCATCCTCTGCTCACCTCATCTCTCCACAACTGGGAACAAGACTAATGTTCAATTCTAGGGCTTGATTACAGTGAGAGCACTGGGTTTGGGGGATAAGATCAAGATCTAATGACTAGGATTAGGGTGCAAGGTCAGAACTGGTACAATAGAAAGTCTGATTTGATTCTGAGTGAATGAGTCTAACTCACTACCCTTAATAGCTTCCTTTCCACCTGTGCACTTGGTCAAAGACCCTATAGGCAGCTGTGTTACGATTCCACGGCTCAGGGACTTCCTTCAAGTTCCACCTCCCATTCTTTACTTTGAACCTTATTGTTTTGGTCTGGTTTCCCTAATTCCTTCCTGTTTCCTTGAATCTGGATTTTCCCTCTTTGCCTATTCCCTTTGGGTTGATAACTGGTTTCTCGGCTTATTTCATTTCATCTTGGACCTTTAACAATAAGCTCTGTGGACCTAGACAGTCCTTCTTACCCTTCCCTATACCTAGCCACATGATTCCACCTGGCTGGGTGCAGCCTGGGTCCAGTGGCCTGGCTCCTTGCTTGTCTCAGAGGAGAGGCTGGACACTGAGTTCTCCTGAATGGCGATTCTGGTGTCCCTCTAGTCCAAGATGAGGCTGGGTCGGGGGACTCAGTCACAAGTATTAATTGAGCACCTCTCTATGCCAGGTACTGCTCCAGGTGCTGGAGCGGGAAATTAAATGAGGCCTCTGATCTCATGGAACTTATATTCTAGAGAAAGAGTGGGAAGGACACATATATAAACAATTAGACAAAATATGAATAATTCCAAGTCAGGTTAAGATTATGCTATAATGCAAATAAAACTGAGGAAAGACATCTTGAGGGGAAATATGAGTGAGTAAAAGGAACTGGCCTCAGGAAATTTGGAGAAGGAAAGGGAGAAACAGGTATATAAAGGCAGGAATGAGCTTGGCATCTTCCAAGGGTGGAAAAAAGACCAGCAGGGCTGGAGCCCAGAGAATCAACAAAGAAATAGTTTGCTTTCAACATGAAAGGGGGCTGAAAAATTCAGTTTAAGAATGTGCCAATTTTTCTTTTCAATTCAACCAGAATCGTGACACAAATATGGTGCAGACTTGTATTTGTTTGTGTGGGCACAAATCTTATTGGCAGTTCTGATAAATAAATGTAGGACCAGTTGGGGTCTCCTTGACGCCTATCACAACTGTGAACACGGCCTCCGATAACATTGTTTTGTCACTTTTCACTCCCACCAGCCATGAAGACAGATAAATGGCTTCCTGACAAATGGCCCTGTTTTCCAGGGCCCGGGGCTCTGAAGGAAGGAGACGTGAGCCTTGGAACATTCTGGGGGTGAGCTCCTGGGAGGGTTCATGGCCATGAGCTCTCTGAGTCAGCTTCAGAAGGTGCCGCTGCATTATTTCTTCTGAACAATTAGATTTTGCTTGCAGCTCATTAAAATTTCGAAAGGCTTATGAAATAGATTCCAGACTAACTATGTGCCATTGTGATTTGCAGCAGAAAGTACCTGATCGTAGAAATAACAGGGATACAAAGTGAAAGATGCCTTATGTTTTGCCTGTGTCTAGCCACGGTGCCCTGGAAAAGGCAACGATGTGTCCTTTCTGGGGGTGGATTCTCATGCCAGTAGAAGTCTTCCCAGGGGTAACAGTTATAGAGGGTTAAATAGTGTCCCCCCAAATTTCAGGTCCACCCAGAACTTCAGAATGTGACCTTACTTGGAAATCAAGTCTAGCAAATGTAATTAATTAAGATGAATCAGGATGGGCTCTTGAGATTCAGACACACAGACACAGGGAAGAAGACGGTCATGTAAAGTTAGGGGCAGATTAGAGAAATGCAACTATAAGCCAAGGAATAGCAAGGATTGCTGGGAACCACCAGAAAGCAGCAGAGGCCAGGAAGAATTCTTCCCCGGTCTTCAGAGGGAGTGTGGCCCTGCCAGCACCTAGAGTTCAGACGTCTAGCCTCCAGAACTGAGAGAGAATACCTTTCCACTGTTTAATGCCACCCTGTCTGTGGTACTTGGTTATCGCAGTACCCGGGAACTAATACAACAGCCAAGGTGCCTTCTCCCTGCGCCAGAAGAGAGAGGGAAACTGCCAGCTGGGAGGAATCACCTGTATCTACAGTAGCAAAATAGAACATTGAGCAGTTACTTGATGAATTTGACCACCGACAATTTGGGCATAGGGACTTGAATTAAAAGTTGGAGCTTTGGAATCAGCAAGTCTTAACTCTGTCATTTATCTGTCATTTACTAAATTCCAAGCCTCAGTTTTTTATAGATAAAATGGGGACTTACCTCATAAAGTGGCTGTGAGATTTAAGAGGGGAAACCTCTGTAAGGGCTTAGTATGTGCCTGTCCCCCAGGAAGCCCCCAGGAAAGGGTAGCTGCCGTGGTCATTATTGTATCATCATCACCATCACGCTTCATCGTCAGAAATGCCTCCTATCCCAGGAGGAAGGAAGGAGTGGTTATACTCAAATGGGTTTTAGCATCTCTTCCTCTTCGGTCCTATGTTCAGCTACTACTCAGCAGGACCAGTCTAGAAACTGAAGAACCACCTGTTCACCAATTCTGCATGAGAGACAGCCTTGCCATCTTCACAGTGAGTCTAAACCCTTCAAAAAAACTATTTTTAAATAAATTCTTGACTGTCCCAAGATCAAAATATTTTCCCCCAAAAAATGGGTCCTAAGGACCATCTAGTATTTTCAATGACACTATTGGGAGCTCATCATGTGCCAGGCACTTCTCAAATGTTATTTTTCTTGGATCTTCCAACTCTGCAAACTAGGCTATACTAACCTTGTCTTACAGATGAGGACGCTGAGACCCAGAGAAGCTTCTAACTGAGTGGTTCAGACTGAGTCAAAATTAACGGAGGCTATAAAAGCAGTTGAAGAAGGGAGTGGGGGAAGCAGGGATGTTGTTGTACATACATACAGGTGACCTTTGAACCACACAGGTATGTATTTATACATGGGTCCACTTATACGTGGATTTCTTTTTCAATAAGTGCCTGTACTATTTTCCATCATGGTTGGGAATCCACGGATGCGGGGGGCCAATTGTATACATTGATCTACATCATGTTATATAGATGACTTGAGCATCTGTGGATTTTGGTATTCACGGGTTTAGGGGACATCCTGGAACCAATCCCCCAAAGATACTGAGGGACAACTTAAGTTGGGGTGGGGGGAGTCATGTTATATGTGGATCTTCAATTGTTAAGGGTCTGAGCTCCTAGTCCCCAAGTTGTTCAAGGGTCAGTTGTACTCAAAAAGGTAGAATGAAACTCTGACTGGAGAGGCAGAACTGGGCATAGGAGGCCTGCCAGGGTTCTAGTCCGGGCTCCACCATCACCCAGCTGAGAGAAATGCGGTTTCTCTCTGGGCTTCAGTCTCCCTATCTGTGAGGCAAGGACTACATGAACTGTAACAGTGCTGTCAACTGTTCGTCAAAATCAATTAACATTTTATGATACGTGGTATCACTTTAGTCTTTTTAAGCAATGTGATGTAGGAAAAAAGATTAAAGATGCTGATGTTGAGATTTTTCAAGTGATCCCACTTGTAGGAATATAATACAATATAGTATTGTAATTTTAGTTTTCATAACACTGATCTTACTGGAGCTAGCTTATATCAAAACAAAAGCTGGGGCATTTTTCACTAAAAAAAATATTTTTTCCTTTTTATATAGGAAAGTCTGAGTAATAACAAAAAAAATAAAAATAATAATGCTTCACATGTAAGTGGTCTTTGATTTGAGGCCTTCCTGTATGGTGTTTTTGTAAGCCATATGTGTTATTATTTGTGGGCCAGGGAGGTGAGGGTAGGTCACATAAAGTACTAGGATGTCTAGGCCATATTATGGGAGTGCTTCAAAGTAACACAATGACATTTAATAACAAACTCAGCTTTTTGTTTCAATTGTACCTTATATCCTGGAAGTACTGCACCTTTGGTTTTCAATGACGTTTCATCACCCTGTGTGTTTTGCAGGTAGAAAAACTGAATCAAGGCAGATAAAGAAGAATCCAGATGTTTGTGATGTTCATAAGTAATAGTAGCAAGCACGTATAGGTATCTGCTGTGGGCAGCATTCTAAGTGCCTTCCTAGTGTTAACGCCTGTAAACCTTATCACCCTCTGAGGTAGGTTGTGACTTCTGTGTTTTACAGGTGAGGAGACTAAGGCAGAGAGAGAAGGGAGTAACCTGATTCAAGAGCTGCTTGCTAGTCACTCACAAAGCTGGGACTCAGCCCCAGAGCACGCAATGGTCACCTCCACCCTCATGTGGGGAAACTGAGGCTTATCAAAGCAGCAATTCAAACACTTGCAAATAATTCCCCTTCACTCACAACACCACCAGCTTGCCCATTTCAGAAGGAAATAAATAGCATTCTATCAATATCATTGACTGGCTCCACCAACTTGCATCAGTTTTTTGTATCTAATATTAAATAATTTGGTGGTCAGATATCTGATCCTCACATCTTTGCCAGAAAGAGTAAAGGGTCTTTTATTTTTTAGATTACATTTCCTATCAAATATTTCATCTCCTTCCCCAATATATAATCCAAACACTTCCAAATCCCCATTAGTATTTTCATTGTATATTCATGCATTTTTTTTAAAGAAACACCTAAAAAAACCTTCAGTATTGGAACAAATCCGTTCTGAACCATATGTTGCTATTTTTTATTCCTTGGAATTACTCTAGGTCACATTAGTTAAAATTGCTATCATCAGTAAAACATTTTAACTCCCTGGACTCAGAAGCTCACTGGTCAAACTTGAGTGTGAGTGAGTTGTTTTACCAGACTTTACCTCACTCCTACGATGTCACCTCTAGCTCAGGGGAAACAGACTTCATTTCTCCCCCAGAGGAAGATGGAACAACCTTCGAAGCTGATGTAACTGCCACTAAGGAGCAGCAATAAGGGCCGCTCTATACTTACTCTTCATGAAACTCGCAAGAACACAGAGTTTAGTAGCAAAGCAAGCTTCTGAATTATTTATTTTTTAAAAATTTATTTGATCACTTATTTCTTTATTCTATGCCTTGCTCCAGATAAAGAAGAATCCAGATATTTGTGATAGATTCAAAGTCGATACTTTTTTTTTAAGATATGCTGCTTAAGAATTTTATCTTCTAAGTGACAGATTTATTCATAGCTACAGTCAGTCCTTTCCTCATATTTCTAACTTTCCTCCATTCTTGTGTGTCAGGTTAAGACCTTAGATCCAAAAATCTATGAATGTTCCTCCTGACAGAATCCCCCTTGTACTCCCCACCCCCACCAATTTCCTAGGGATCGCTTTAAAGTTCAGAAATTAAATTTAGAACTATCAGGCATGAGCACACAAAAAAACAAAAAGGGGGTTATTTAGTGTAGAAATTGGCTTTATCTCTTATGCATTTGCTTCTTATTATTAAAGAATCCATGAGGTCCACCTTCTGCCTATCTGCCAAAAAGGGCTGACATCAGTTTGAGGCATTCAAAGTTATCGAGGGGTGTGAGGGGAGGAGGGGCGCGGGGGTGGGGGTGGACATGCAGACTTGTCCTAAGCATTCTTTCCAAAGGAAACCAGGCTAAAAGGCTGATAAACCCCAATCTCTTTTCACAGCTTGCCTTCAGAGCCCCTTAATGCAACTCCCTCATTTGTTCATCAGCACTTTATGAGAAAATAAACAAAAACATGGCCTGTTTCCTCATTGTCAGCACATCAGGACACTTCCTGCTCCAAGAGGCCACCATCCCACCCTAAGAGTCAGGGGTCCACTCTCTGGCTTGCCTTGACTTTTTAACAGCTTAGTTTGTGAGCTGAATTGCAAGGCTAATCAAATCCGAAGCCCCCTCTGGGTGGGTTAGACATCCTGGACTCCAGCGCAGGAGGCTCCTCTAGAGGGACCAGTGAGTGAGCTGCACCGAAACCATGGAGGTGGCTTCCTTGTCCTCCATTCTTCTTCTTTAAAAAAAAAATGTATTTTTTATTGTTGATAGTAGTACAGGTATCTCCCATTTCCCCTAACCCCTCTTCCTCTCAACCCCTACCCACCCACCCCCAGGTCTTCACTGCCCTATTCCTCCATTCTTCTTTAACTTAAAGAAAAAATACACTGAGGAAAAGGAGAAACACTTAAAATAATTAACTTGTCACCAAATCACCAATTCTACTGGGTACCACAAATTCTATAACTGTTGTAAAATTTTCAAATCAATTCAATCCTTCCAGATTTCTTACTTAATTCAACTGCAGGGAAGAAGAAAGAAAGAAAGAAAGAAGAAAGAAAGAAAGAAAGAAAGAAAGAAAGAAAGAAAGAAAGAAAGAAAGAAAGAAAGAAAGGAAGGAAGGAAGGAAGGAAGGAAGGAAGGAAGGAAGGAAGGAAGGAAGGAAGGAAGGGAGAAAGAAAGGAAAGAAAGAAAGAAAGAAAGAAAGAAAGAAAGAAAGAAAGAAAGAAAGAAAGAAAGAAAGAAAGAAAAGAAAAGAAAGAAAACAGGGAGGGAGTCATGGCAATATAAGAGCTGGAGGGCTATGACTCCTATATTTAAATTCTCAACTGGCTCGGTGATGCCCTGAGCCAGGCCTGGCATTGGTATCTCCCTTTTAGGAAAGATGTGAACATTTGAACAGAAAAAGCATGGACACAGAGTCTAGCTGGAGAACACAGCCAAGATTTTGGATGGATGTTTCAATTGCTCGGAGTTGAGGCAGATGCCCACCAGGCCAGCTTTTAGGAGCCTGGCCTCTACTATACACAAATAGCATGGAGCTGTGATTATAGGCACAGCTCTCGAGCCTGACTTGTTGTGGTCACAGTGTAATCCCAGCAGGTGCCCTCACTGAGAACTTAGACAAATTCCTTAAACACTATGATTATGATGATAAAGTGAGGAAAGAGCAGAGGCCTGTGCCATTGGGCTTAAGAAATGTTTACTGTGAAATATCAGATGCCATTCGTGAATTCCAACATTTCTTACACTGTGCATATTATGGGCATAATCTAAAGGTGATGGTTTTTAAAAAGAAAAAAAGAAGAAGAAAATACATAGTGGAAACTCACTTTAACGTATTTGCTAAGGAGTGGAATTCAGTATAAGTTGTGTCTTTCTTAGAACCAAGGCAATAGGTGCTTTATCATCACAAAACCAAGGCCTCATTTACAAACAAAGCAAACTCCCAGCATGAGCCTGGAACATACTTTGGAACCAAAATCCTAGGGAATAAGTGGCTGTTGCCACTGACTATGATCATGTTATCTTGGACAAGGCACTTAGCCTCCCAGTGTTCTCACCTAAACAAAATGAGTTGGAGGAAAGGGTATCAAAGATTTCTGCGAGTCCCATTTCACCCTAACATTCTATAATTCTACTTAATGCCATGAACTGTCTGAAGTAGAATAAAACCAGAGAATGAGAGAATAGTGTCCAAACTGTCACCATCTAGGGTAGACAGGTAGCACTGTATCATTTGGACTTCTGTAAATATGCTGTTGTTGAACATTTTTAGTCTAGACTCCTCAACTGGATTAAAAACTCTTTGAAGACAGAGCTCATGCATCACTCTTCTTATTCCTCCTTGGCCCCTGCCCAGCATTTAACACATAGTAGCATCGGAATGTGAGCCTAATTCCAAAAGCGATATACGTCCATTCACATTATGACTTCATAGTCATGCCAGGTACTTGTTATCAGTCACAACAATCTAAGTCAAAACAGGTGAGAATAGCAAGGCACATGACCCAACAAACATATTGCTAGCCTTTCATTCATTCAAAAATATCTTATATAATAAAAGCTTAATATGCAAATCGATCGAACAGCAGAACGACCGGTAGAATGACCGGTCGCTATGACATGCACTGACCACCAGGGGGCAGATGCTCAACGCAGGAGCTGCCCCAAGCCTGCAGGCCCCAGGCCAGCCAAGGCAGGTGCCGGGGGGGTGGGGGGGGCCTGATCACCCCCCAAGTCACCCCACAGATCAGCCCTGATCGCCAGCCAGGCCTAGGGACCCTACCCATGCATGAATTTCGTGCACTGGGCCTCTAGTATATTAATAACTATGATGTACCAGACCTGGTGTTAGGTTAGGGATGCCCTCCATCACCTTCACAACCCTTAAGGTTCTCACACAGGCAATGTATAAGTCACCAATGTGTATCAATGAAGCATAACAAAAAACTGAGCTGTGTCAACAAAGCTTTTTCTCCCAAACCATGCCTCCCCTTGCAGATGAAGGAGCCGCCCTTCACCCTTGGAGTTCTATTAGTACTCATCATGTCAACAGGTGTGATGTTACTAAGTTTAAAGAAAACACATATGCATTTCAGGGATCCGTACAGATCTAAAACCTAGTGTTAATCAGCAATATTTTGGCTCTTCTCAAAGCAGAAATATACTGTAGGCTGGTGACTTCTTTTCCTAGAAGCCTTCTGAACTTGACATTTCCTCCTGCTGTGTTTCTGGTCCTACAGACTTCAGCAAAATACTCTGTGGTCTGTAGATTGTCTGTAAACCCACTGACAGGTATCCAATACAGACCAAACGAGGACATTTTTTTCTCCCCTATCGTGCCCTCAGATGATGCTGTGAAAAGTAAAAGTTCATCAGATGCTGTGAATTCTTAAGACTGAAAGGCCCTTTGCGATTTATCACTCCGACAGCTTATCAGCCACGGAGTGACTTTCCTCCATTTAAATAGCAGCCTGGTTCCCTCCTATGGCTCCATCCCAGTTGCTAAGGTTCTCTAAATGCTAATCAGGAGATAGAAAACACTCTGTGATCTTGTAAAGTGATCACCCAGCAATTCGGTAAAAACAGAGTGTAAACATCATGCCTGGATACCTGCATTTGTTGATCAAGGATCAATGCAGAAATGACCACCACAGAGGTTGTGTCTGCCACCACAAAGAGAAATAGAATATTCAAACATTTTTCAGATAACAATATTGATAATAATAAAAATCAACACATTTATATCAATGGTTATTTGTGGCAAGAAAGGACAGGGGATTGAAGTTATAAAGCTCACAGATGTAAGGCTTATATAGCGAGACATAACCTGGTTCTGTGAAAAATATTTGAGATAGGAATATGTAAACATTTCCAAACAATGTGAATAATGGCATCTGGGTGCTTAGTTAGTGAACAAGAGAATCGACGATGCCATGTCTGACAGTCCTTTTTAGAAAGTTGCTGTGGTTTTGTGGATAGAAAATCAACTTAGAATTGAGAGGTCTTTGTTTGATTCAATCAGCATTTACAGAGAGTCTTCCCGGCTTCACCACAAATTCAGTGAGTGAACATTATAAAGTCAAACCTTCCTACAGCTCACTTTTTAGAGTTGTCTGTGAAAGGATCCAGGTTGAGTGCAGTTTTTTTTAAGTTCTGAGTCATCACTCATATTTATACACGTATATAAGATAATCAGCCAACAGATTATTTTACTCAAAAGCTAGTAGAGAATTCTGTATGATGATTTATTAAAAGAAAACCGCCCTGCTAGTTTTAGATCTATATAGAGTGTCACCGAATCTCAGTGCTCGAAGAAGCATCCTCAAGTCACAGAATGAAGTAGTATTTGGCAAATATCCATATATATGTAAATTGACCTAAACGGAACAATTAATGTTCAGCATTAATCAAGTGGGGAATCATAAAGGACATGAAACCCTGCAGAAACCAACAATGAGATTGTTCCCAGAAGGAAACAACAAAGATAAGATGCTGAGCCAGGATTACAAAATCAGAGTTAACCTCAAAACCATCAGAGAAATATATCCTCTTGGGAATGCTGGTAATTTCAGTTCAGCATAACTTCTTGCAGATTTTTATTCATTAATGTCAAGTCTGGTTTTAATATTAATTGTTAAGGGTCAAGTTCAGACCCAGAAAGCACGGGCGTGCAAGTAGATACAACCTGATGTGTTTATCTTTTCAGTGCACACTTTCTGCTGCGGGCGTGTGCCAGATGTAGCAGCAGCTGTAGGAAGTTGTTTATCTACCCTCTTGACCTTTGGTGAAGTGTTAGGAGATGGTAAAAATCATGTTTTTAAATTATAGGCTTTTCCTTGCAAACTAGCATCTTCTTAGTATTAGTCAAAACACATCAATAAAGGCATTAAGAAGGTCAAGAACTTAGGATTGTGTCCCAATGATATCTGTAAAAACATATTTCTGCAATGATTTAAAATACCACAAAGACTCTCTGCTTATTTCCAAATTCACTTCATCCGTTCAACATTCAGTAAATATTTATTGCACTCCCTCTATGTCCAGGGCACAACTAAAAAGTGCAAGTAAAGTGAATCTTAATATCTGTAACATTGTGTCTTGCCAGAATTTTTACAAATGCCAGTTGTGCTTTGCAAATTTATCCTTTAAATATTTCAAAATCTATTAATATTCTCAGGATAAGAGATGGTTCAAAATCATGAGGCATACAAACTGAAAAAAAATACAACATTATTTGGGGGGTTCACAGCCAAAGGTAAAAATGTCAGAGGCGAATGCCCCAACTTTCTTGTAGAGAAGAGAGCTTCAGCCAACTTTAGGGCCACACAGCTTCTGTATTGATGGGCTCACCACTCAGGTCTGTAGGGATTACATTAAATGCAAGTGGGATTGATCTATCAACCTAATCACTCATGAGAAATAATAACAATGTCATTAGCTAAGTTTCCAAAACAACCCAGTTCCTGCTTGAAAGTCAATCCCTCAGAAGCATGCTAAGTCTTACTTTTGTTATGACATTTGGATGAAGTCACAAAGGCTCCCTTGGTCTTTCTCTGTCAGCGTCAATGTCCCCTGGGGAAACCAGTGTGGTGATATAAAAAAAAACAAAAAAAAACAAAGGGAAACAAGTTACAGTTTCCAAAGAGAAAGATACAAACAATAATTATTTTAAAGAAACCCAGTTAGTTTCTTCTTTTGATCCAGTAAAAAATTAGAAAATATAATATTTTTACCCCCAAAGTTAGCTTGCAACCAAAATCAAAATGTATTCTCATACATCTTCAAATCACATTTATTGATTTGTCAGCATTCTCTTAACCTGATAAAATATTTGTAAACTTGGATATTCGCATTGAATTGTATTTAGAAATACTTACTATATGTATATAATTCAATTATACAGGCATAAATGAAATCCTTGGCAAAGAACTGACAACTGATACAAAATTTTATTTCCCTTTAAGATATATATATTTTTTCTTTTTCTTTTCTTTATTCTTTTCAAAACAACCATGGAAAACTGTAGCTACAGGGACGTCACAAGATACCATGTAAATTTTATTCATTGCTTTGTGTGTGTGCATATATGCATGTATGTGTATGTCTGCATGTGTGTACTTTTGGGGAATACAAGAATTGACAGACATGGCCCTTCTGTGCCTTCAAGGATTTCTTAATCTAGTAGTTATACTTTAGAGCTGATTTACTTGACATGATTTTCCCTGGAAAGCTTTGCTTATATAGTGAAAGGCCATTTATTCATTATGAAATTATTATATCATATAAAATTTGGAATTTTCATCTTCCACAACTGGCTCTTTTCTTTTCCATTCAGCATATAACCTGAAAGTCGGCCTTAAACTCTCCGAGCTTCAACTTTTCACTATCACATCGACTTGCCTTAGAGAGATGACATGTTTTTCAAAACAATAACTTCCAAACATTCTGTTGCAACAGCAACCTATTTGACTGATTTTTCAGGCATGCGAACTGCATTTACTCAGTCTGAGGGAATGACTGTAAAAGGACTAAAAGAAACATGAAAAAATTCTGAAAATATTTACAGATGCCAGAGAACAAGACAATCATTCAATCATTCAATAAATATGGCCTAGATGTCTACTTGGTGCTAGCTGTTGTGACAGAAAATTGTTTCCAAATGTCTTCCTCACTCACTTCAGAACCATGGTGAATTATGATGACCATGTCTTGGCCATGGTCATAGAAAAGCAGCCCAAATCTCTCTCCTAAAACATTTTTGGTAGGATTCTTGTAAGAAAGTGTTGATGGGGAAAATTTTGAGTGTTACAGAAGGCAAAAATATGAGTGTGTTATTGGAATGATATATGGACAATTCATATGGTGTGATAATCCATAAATATGGTGTGATTTTAGAACAAAAAGTGAATTGACCCTGTGACAACAGAAGAAGAAATAGATAAACCACACCAAAATTAAAAACATCTGTGCCAAAGACACAATCAACAAAGTGAAAAGGCAAGTCTTGGAATGGAATAAAATACTTGCAAATCACATATCTGATATAAGGTTAATAACCAGAATAAAAAAGTCCTATAACTCAGTAACAACAAAAAAACAAACACCCCAATTTAAAGTGGGCAAAAACTTGAATAGATATTTCTCCAAAAAGGATATACGAATGGACAATAAACACATGAAAAGATGTTCAACATCATTAATCATTAGGAAAATATAAATCAAAACCACAATGAAATCAAAACCACAAAATCACTGCACACTCATTATCAAATAAACAGACAGTAACAAGTGTTGGTAAAGATATGGAGAAAGTAGAATCTTTGTGCACTGTTGGTGGGAATGTAAAGTGTTGCATCTACTATGGAAAATAGTATGATGGCATCTCAAAAAATTAAAAATAGAATTATAATGTGATCCAGCAATTCCACGGCTGGGTATATATCCAAAAGTAGTGAGAGCCAGGCCATAAAGAGACTTTTGTACACCCAAGATTATAACAACATTATTCACAATGGCCAAAAGATGGAAGCAACCAAATGTCCATCAACAGATGAATGGATAAAAAAAATGTTGTATATACATACAATGGAATATTATTTAGCCTTAAAATGGAAGGAAGTTCTGACATGTCATATAACACTACAGGCCCGGTACACGAAAATCGTGCACTCGGGGCAGGGAGGTCCTTCAGCCCAGCCTGCACCCTCTCGCAGTCCGGGAGCCCTCAGAGGATGTCCTACTGCTGCGAAGGTGGGAGAGGCTCCTGCCACCTGAGCCTGGCTTCTGACTGAGCAATGCTCCCCCTGTGGGAGCGCACTGACCACCAGGGGGCAGCTCCTGCATTGAGCGTCTTCCCCCTGGTGGTCAGTGCGCATCATAGCGACTGGTCGACCAGTGGACTGTCTGCCTCTTGGTGGTCTGTGCATGTCATAGCGAGCGGTTGAGTGGCCTTAGCTATCATTAGCATATTACGTTTTGATTGGTTGAACGGACAACTGGATGGCTGGACACTTAGCATATTAGGCTTTTATTATATAGGATGGATGAACCTTGAGGACATTATGTTAAGTGAAATAAGCCAAATAGTGGATGATTCCACTTATATGAGGTATCTAGAATAATTAAACTCATAAAGACAGAAAGTAGAATGGTGATTTCTAGAAGCTAGGCAGGGTGAGGGAAATGAAAAATTGTCTCTTAATGAGTAAAGAGTTTCTGTTTTGAAAGATGAAAAGAGTTCTGGAGATCTATTTCACAACAATGTGAATATATTTAACTCTACTGAACTGCACACTTAAAAATGGCTAAGATGGTCTATTTGTGCTACATACATTTTACCACAATTATAAATAATAAACATAGGTAAATGGTCCCAATGCAATTGTAGAAAGTTGATTTTTTAAAAATACTGCTCTCAAGGATTTTAAAAGTCTGAACTATTTCAACTGGAGTCAACACACAGAGGGCCATCAACCCAAAAAGAAAATGGAATCCAAAATGTAAGATAAGGTCAGCAAGCATCTCTCCTCACAACTGACACTAAGAAAAATAACACACAACAGAGATTACTTGAAGACTTTGGGAACAACAACTAGTAATTGAACTAGTCAGAGCTCACCAGAGAAACAGAGCCAATAGAATATATGTAGAGAGAGTTATTTCAAGGAATTGGTTACATGATTGCAGGGCTGGCATGTCAAATCTATAGAGCAGGCTGCAGGCTGAAAATCCCAGCAAATTTAATGTTGCAGTCTGGAATCCAAAGGCTATATAAGCTGAGGCAGGGTCTCTATGTTACTGTCTGGGGGCATAATTTCTCCCTTTTCAGGGGACCTCAGTCTTTGCTTTAATATCCTTCAATTAATTGGATTAGGCCTATCCACAGTATGAAGGACAATCTGCTTTACACAAAGTCTGCTGATATAAAATGGTAATATCATCTAAATAAGAATAATCTCATTTGAATGCTAATGGTAATCTCATCTAAATACCTTCACAGCAGCATCTACAGTAGACTGGTGTTTGACCAAACAACTGGTACCATAGCCTGGCTAAGTTGACACATAAAATCAACCATCTAGTAATAATATAGTTGGGTTTTTTTAAACAAGCACATCTGTATTTGTACAAGTAATTTTTTTTATTAAATCTTTATTGTTCATATTATTACAGTTGTTCCTCTTTTTTCCCCCCATAGCTCCCCTCCACCCAGTTCCCACCCCACCCTCTGCCCTTACCTCCCCACACTGTCCTCATCCATAGGTGTACGATTTTTGTCCAGTCTCTTCCCGCACCCCCCATACCCCTTTCCCCCCCGAGAATAGTCAGTCCACTCCCTTTCTATGCCCCTGATTCTATTATATTCACCAGTTTATTCTGTTCATCAGATTATTTCTTCACTTGATTTTTAGATTCACTTGTTGATAGATGTGTATTTGTTGTTCATAATTTGTATCTTTACCTTTTTCTTCTTCTTCCTCTTCTTAAAGCAGCCGTGGGCAAACTACGGCCCGCGGGTCGGATCCGGCCCGTTTGAAATGAATAAAACTAAAAAAAAAAAAAAGACCGGACCCTTTTTTTTTTTTTTTTGTTTTTTTTTTTTTTTTAAAAGGATTTTTTTTTTTTTTTTTTTAAATATATTTTATTGATTTTTTACAGAGAGGAAGGGAGAGAGACAGATAGCCAGAAACATCGATGGGAGAGAAACATCGATCAGCTGCCTCCTGCACATCTTTCACTGGGGATGTGCCCGCAACCCAGGTACACGCCCCCGACCGGAATCGAACCTGGGACCTTTCAGTCCGCAGGCCGACGCTCTATCCACTGAGCCAAACCGGTTTCGGCAAGACCGTACCCTTTTATGTAATGATGTTTACTTTGAATTTATATTAGTTCACACAAACACTCCATCCATGCTTTTGTTCCGGCCCTCCGGTCCAGTTTAAGAACCCATTGTGGCCCTCGAGTCAAAAAGTTTGCCCACCCTTGTCTTAAAGGATACCTTTCAGCATTTCATATAATACTGGTTTGGTGGTGATGAACTCCTTTAGCTCTTTCTTATCTGTGAAGCTCTTTCTCTGACCTTCAATTCTGAATGATAGCTTTGCTGGATAAAGTAATCTTGGTTATAGGTTCTTGCTTTTCATCACTTTGAATATTTCTTGCCAGACCCTTCTGGCCTGTAAAGTTTCTGTTGAGAAATCAGCTGACAGTCGTATGGGTACTCCCTTGTAGGTAACTGACTGTTTTTCTCTTGCTGCTTTTAAGATTCTCTCTTTGTCTTTTGCCCTTGGCATTTTAATTATGATGTGTCTTGGTATGGTCCTCTTTGGATTCCTTTTATTTGGGGTTCTCTGCACTTCCTGGACTTGTAAGTCTATTTCTTTCACCAGGTAGGGGACGTTTTCTGTCATTATTTCTTCAAATAGGTTTTCAATATCTTCTTGCTCTCTCTCTTCTTCTGGCACCCCTATAATTCGGATGTTGGTATGCTTGAAGTCCCAGAGGCTCCTTACTCTATCTTCATATTTTTGGATTATTTTTTGTTTTTGCTTTTCCGGTTGGGTATTTTTGCTTCTTCGTATTTCAAATCTTTGACTTGATTCTTGTGATCCTCTAGTCTGCTGTTGGAACTCTGTATAATATTCTTTATTTCAGTCAGTGTATGCTTAATTTCTAGTTGGTCCTTTTTCATAACCTCGAGGGTCTCACTACATTTCTTGAGGGTCTCACTAAATTTATCGGCAGTCTCACTAGACTTATTGAGGGTCTTAGTAAATTTATCTGCGGTTTCTAGAAAATTCTTGAAAAACCTTAAAAGTATGGTTTTTAACTCTATATCCAGTAGTTTGCTTTCCTCCATTTCTGTCATTTGTGACCTGTTTCTTTGTCTCTGCATTTGTTATGCTTCCCTGTATTGATAGAGTGGCTTTCTGTGCTAGGTGTCCTATAGGGCCCAGTGGATCAGCCTCCCCAATTACCGGAGGTGGACACTCTTGGTGCACCCCTTTGTGGGCTTTGTGCACAGTCTTGTTGTACTTAAGCCTTGATTGTTGTAGATATCACTGGGAGGAATTGACCTCCAGGCCAATTGGCTGTGAGAATCAGCTGTGTCTACAGTGGGAGGACTTCTGTGCTAGAGACACCCTTCTGGGGCAAGACTTGCTTCAGTGGGGCTTTGGTGCTCACTGAGTCTGCCCCTTGAGTGTGTCCCTTATGGATCTGAGGAGTTGTAATTGGATGGTCCCACTCTGACCACTGGGTACACTGGCTCTTGGATCTCTAAGGAGGTGCTAATTTAGCCTCTGCCTGAGGCTACCCAGCAGGAGTCCAGCTGTGAAGCAATGCAAGCTGCTGTGAGGCCTTGGGCCTTCTTTTGGAAGTTCTGGGTTTCTCTGATCCAGCTGCAGTTTGTCAGGTAATTTTCAGATTGCAAAGGGCCAGGCCTTACAAATGCAAAAGCCTCTGCGCACAGCTTGGGTGGGGCGGGGTCTCAGGGGATCAACAGGGTGGAGCAAACAGCTATGGCTGCTCCTCAGTCCAGCCCTAAGAGGCCCCGCTTCTCAGTCTCCCCATAATCGCTGCAAGTACCTCTGAGAGAAAGCCGCCCTTGAGTTCTGACCAATGCCAGACAGTCCAGTTTCTCCCCGTATGAGTATAGGTCCCCAGAGACTCGCCTGGAACTGGAGTTCAGAGCAGTCAGGAGCTTGAGACTCCCTCCCGATTGAAAAAGACAACCGTGTCCTCGGGTTTCAGCCGTTTCCGCGTGCGCCGCGTCCTCAGTTGCCAGCCCTTTCCATGTGCGCCGAGTCCTCAGTTTCCAGCCCTTTCCATGTGCGCCGCATCCTCAGCTGCCAGCCCTTTCCACGTGTGCCTTCGTACCTCTGCACTTTACTTCCGCACCTCCTCTGAGTCTCAGTGTGCTTTTCTCTTTCCTTCTAGTTGCAGAATTTCCACTCAGCCAGCCTTCCTGTGGTTCTGGATGATGTCCGTTTTGTCTTTTAGTTGTATTTTTGAAGTGGTTGTGTGAGGCAGCAATTTCCAGTGTTTACCTATGCCGCCATCTTGGTTTCTGTACAAGTGGATTTTTAATTCCAAGTAGTCCCCTTGGGAAGTTATACACTGATTCCACTGATGCTTTCTTTGTTCTGTTTTGGAAAGTCTCTTTTTGTACCAGCCACAGAGCCAGTACCCAAAGCAAAAAAATAAAGAAAATAAGTCTCTTTTGCTTATAGTAACTTTTTAAAATAGCCAAAATGCTATTAATTATTTAATTAAATTATTAAAATAACTTTGCTGCAAAGACTTTGGGGCTGCTATTTTTAAAATCAAATTTACTATCAAAGTTGAAAATATACCACCTTTGATAATCTTTAAAAATATGTCACTAGAAACCATTGCTCCAGTGTTATTCCAAAAACTGATCCAAATATCAGCATCACTCGATGTAGTGTAACACTCTCAAAGGTAAAATCTTCCAAAAATTGTCCTCACTTTTCCAGATGTATAGGCTCTGGTCATTTGTAGTGAAACCTTTGAGCTCAGGGGTTAGAGTGTCAGCACAGGCACAAAGGGTCACAGGTTCGATTCCCAGTCAAAGGCACGTACCCAGGATGCATATGGGAGGCAACTAATCGATGTCTCTCTCTCTCTAAAAAATCTCCCTCCCCCGCTTCCACTCTCTCTACAAAAAAATCAATGATAAAAATGTGCTCAGGTGAGGATTAGCAAAAAAAAGTATATGATTGTCTAACCACTGTGCTGTACACCTGAAACTAATACAAAATAATATTGAATGTAAACTGTAATTGAAAAATAAAATTTTTTAAATAAAATAAATTATAGTATTACCTTAAACATTAGACAAAATACTGTGTAGCTGTCTATAATGGTATAAGCTGGGACAAAAAATGTACAAACAACTTTTCGGTAGTAAAACTCTTAAAATTTGTATGCCATCCTTTGTGTGCATGTCCACTTTTTAAGGCGAGAGATCCTAACTTTGATACAATGATGCCCTGGCCAGTTTTGCTCAGTGGATAGAGCGTCGGCCTGTGGACTCAAGGGTCCCAGGTTTGATTCCAGTCAAGGGCATGTACCTTGGTTGTGGGCACATACCCAGTAGGGTGTGCAGGAGGCAGCTGATCGATGTTTCTCTCTCATCGATGTTTCTAACTCTCTATCCTTCTCCCCTCCTCTCTGTAAAAAAATCAATAAAATATATTTTTAAAAAATGAGTTACAACCCCCCCCCAAATTTAGAAAACTGTGTAGCAGAAGAATATTTAATTCAATGGAAAAATATTCATTATATTGTTGAGTGAAAAGGTAAGTTATAAAAAAGCATGTGTGGTATGCTGTATTTAAAATATTTTATGTATGTTTAGTAAATTATAAGAGAAAGACATATACCAAAATGTTAGCAAGAATAATCATTGAGTAGTGAGATTGCAAACCGATTTTTTGTTGTTGTCTTATTTTGCTTTGCTATTTTCTTGTCTGCATTTTCTCAGTTTTATACAGTAGTATCTATTGCTTCTGTGAAGGAGAAAAAAATAATAAAAATTTAAGTTGTAAATGGAAAGTTGAAGAATGATTTACCAGTGTGTCATCAACACAGTTCAGATCAGAGTACATGAGTTCTAATGGTGGTCAACTGACATTTGTTTGATAATAATAGCTGTAATAGTAATAGCAATTATGATAATCATAACAAACTATTTTATAAGAAGCTATGCAGAGGGTCCCCAGTTTCCTCATCTATAAAACAGAGTAATGTTAGGGAGTAATATTACTCCCTATGGCACTGAGTTGTTGAAATGATTAGATGAAATAACACAAAAAGAGCATTTATTATAATACCTGACAGACAGTAAGTCCTCAGCAAATGTTAAGATTATTTGTTATAAGCACATTAGTTCATTTTAATTTTGAAGTTTAAAGAAATTAGATTCATTATATTATATATCCTACTAGAGGCCCAGTGCATGAATTTGAGCACCGGTGGGTCCCTTGGCCTGGCCTGCGGGGATCAGACCAAAACCGACTCTCCGACATCCCCCAAGGGGTCCTGGATTGCTACAGGGCGGTTCTCAGGTGATACACCCTGAAATTGGGCTCTCTCCTCTCTGGTTCTGGGTGCAGCAGCTCCTGCATTGAGCATCTGCCCCCTGCTGGTCAGTGTGCATCATAGCTACTGGCCGGTCGGCCATTCAGCCGGTAAGCCAGTCACTTAGGCTCTCATATATATATATATATATATATATATATATATATATATATATATATGACAACTTTTGTCTCATAGGAACTAATAATATCTCAAATGTTATTATTCTCAGACTTGAAAGCTCCTTTGTAGTAAGTGCACATGAATACCACTACTTGCCAAAGATGACCTGGTCCCATAAGATAATAACTAGACTCAGATAATGAGCAGCTTTACTTTATTGATCATCTGTTTTCAAATTTGTTCCTCTGACAGAAAGACGTGCATGGGGTGGGGGCAGGGGGAGGAGGAGGTGGGGGTGGAAGAGGACACAGAGGGGATAAATGGTGATGGGAAAAAATAAAGTAAAGACATGCTTGGATTTTCCCACACAGCTTTTGACATCTGTGAGTCATGGGTTATTATTATTACCATTAACAACAATGACATTTTTACCTGAAAGCTTCAATTTCTTTTAGGTACTTTTCCTTCGTTTTGGAGCTTTAGCTAGACATTTAAAATATAAGTTATATTCATGTTTCCTTCTATTCATCCACCAATTTTACCACTGCCAGGTTATACTGGAAACTTCAGAGAATTAGGGACAAGAGACATGGGGGAAGGAAGAAGAAAATGGCTTAAAACAAGGAAAAACCATAGGAATATAAAGAAAAATAGGAAACCAGTATATTCTACAATCGCCTAGAAGTAGGATGGGAATAAAGCAGGAGATGGCAGTGGGAGCTTTGCAGGCAGAACTGCTAACTCTCATCTTGACCACTGAGTATTAGAAAATGAAAGATGGTCATAGATAAGCCAAGCTTTTTTCTATACATTTCACAGATTGACAGTTTCAGATTTCACAACGCTAGACCAGACTGAGCCAGTCTCTAGACACTGGGTGGGAAGACTTCCTTCCAAATTTCAAAGAAAAACAAAGGAAATCTCATTATGTTCGGTCTTTAAGCTCTTGGGTAAAATTGTTGCTCAAACATGCTTATTCCTGATAAGGAAATCAGTTTGATTAGAAGTGCACTAAGACCACAAGCTCTTTTCTCCTAAAGCTAGTGAGTAGTCACTCTTCAGTGAGTAATGATTTTTCCACGCTAATCAACAAAGCTTAATTACAGCAACTAACTCAAACATACCCCTTTTATTAAATTAGTTATTGATTCTAAAATCCATTATTAAAAAACTAGAGTTTTAAATTTTTTTATTCAAAATATATAATTTTCTACCATCACAGGTCACCAAGAATTTAAAAATTCTGGTCACCTTTGACCAAATACAACAGAATTATATGAATACCAACCATAGATCACTTTTTATGAAATCAGAGTCAGGACTCACCTTGTATTCCAAGTCACAACCCATAAAATTCATTTTACCTAGCCTTCTCCCACAGAATTGAAGGCAACTTGCTGGATAAGATGACTGGGTTTTGTCTCCCAGAAACAGGAGGGAAAGAGAGAAGAAGCTAGAACAACAGAGTTTGTTGTCATTTTAAAAACATAAACTCCTGATAGAAGTCAATTTGCTGAGCAGAAGAATCCACAGATGGTTTGAGTAATTGGCACATGTGTATCACTCTTTCATTCCATAATTGGGTATTTATTGTGTGCCTACTGTATACCAAGCTTAACCATACTTTTAAGCAACTGGAAAAAACCAATGTGGTACCAATTACAAGTTTGATTCCTAATAACTGGTCCCTGTCTATGAAAATGGATTATTTCTATTATAAAATAACTCAAATAGGTCATTTTCTCCTTTATAACTCAGATGATTAAATGCACTTTAAGATTTCTGTGATTTAGGTTTCTTTCAGGTACAAATTGAAGACCTAAAGCAGATATTTTTGTATTAAGCCCAAAGAAAAAAATAAGTTAAATGAAATATGATAATATTTCTCCCTATCTACCTCACTCCTATGTGCAGATTCCTAGTAGACACATAGTCCCAACAGTGAGAGGTAGGTTAGCTATAACCTACTTTCATTGCTCAGAGAGCTAAAGTTTTAATGTAATTTTGTATTTGAAGCTTGGAATCTAACATATGAGGCAGAGCGTCGGTCTTGGACTCAAGGGTTCCGGGTTCGATTCCGGTCAAGGGCATATGCCCCAGTTGTGGGCTTGATCCCCAGTAGGGGACATGCAGGAGGCAGCCGATCAATGATTTTCTCTCATCATTGATGTTTCTATCTCTCCCTCTCTCTTCCTCTCTGAAATCAATATATATATATATTTTAAATAAAATACAATATGAGTATAGGAGGAGATAGGATTCATGGTGGTCATGGTGTAACCCAGGCTCCTGCTCATTCTCCCCAGCATTAACATAATCACAGGAGTTGTAAAGCCATAAAAAAATGTTTGCTATTCTGAAGAGCTTAATTTATCCTGCCATTTCAACAAACCCCAGTATATGTTTGGTTCCCTTTGATGGAAACAACCGTAATGCTCTCAGCCACCACAAGTCATTAAGAGGCCGAGGAGGACAATTTAAGTGTCAGTTTTCATTTTCATCCCAATGACCCTCATTCTTGTCATATTTATTAAGACATCAATTGCCCGGCTCAGTTCCCTCTGGCCTTCAAGTAAGGAAAAGCAATTCCCTGGAGGAAACTGACGAAAAAGCAAAACTGATAGGACACTTGAAGAAGAAATAGAAGTGGGTGAATATAAGGTTCAGATTCCCACAACCCAAAAAATAAACAGGTCAACTCAGAAAATCTGCCTTTCTGTTGAAAATGTGGCAGAAGAGAACAAAGCAGCTTCACCACAATGTTTCCCTTGACTTTCAAGAAAGCTGGGAGGTTAGGATTGGTAGAAAAGAGATAAAAAACAAAAATAAAGAAAAATGTTAATAAAGATTGTGTTTTAGGAGACACGTTATTTAATTCCACACAACCACTAATGTCAATAATCATAATCCTAGTTAACGTTTAGTCAGTGCTTAGTAAATGCCAGGCGCCACATGAAGCCCTTTATGCAGATCACGTATTTAATTCTCACAAAAATCCAATGAGGAATACAGTACTATTATCCCCATTTCATAGATGAGAACACTGAGATACACAGATGTGAAGGAACTTATACGAGGTCAAAAGGCTAACAAGTTCCAGGTTCTAACTCCAAAGCCCCACTAGCCAACTCTGGCCTGGGAGTCCAGCCTCTTTTCAGAGGAATTGTTCCAGTTATCTATTGCTATGTAACAAAGCACCCCAAAACCTAATGACCTAAAACTCTAATTTACTTTTCTCTCTCATGGTTCTTTGGCTTGAGTCAGTTCAGTGAGGCAGTTCTTGCTCAGGGTCTCTCATGTAATTAAATCACATCTATGACAACTGGACCAAAAGTTATCTGAGGGCATGACTGGGATGCTCTGAATGTCCAAGAAGGTGCACTCACATGGCTGCCAGGTGATGTTAGCTGACAGCCAGGAGCCTGGGTTGGCCTGTCAACCAGAACATCAACACATGGCCATCCATGTGACTTGGGCTTCTCATGGCACAACAGCTGGGTTCCAAGAGGGGATAGTCTGAGGAAGGATACATCCTAAAAGCAAACATTTCAAAAGGCCCAAGCAGGGATTGCCAGGGTTCTTATGACCTAGGCTCAGCATCATTTCCACCAAATTCTTTTGGTCAATCGTGAGTCACAGGCACAACCAGATTAAAGTGGAGGAGACTATAAAGGGCATAAATTCCACAAGGTTTTGGGTTGATCTTTAGAGAATAACTACCATAATCATATCTATAAAGCACAAATCTTGATGCGCCCCTCTTGGGAAGAAGCCAGAGAAGGGAGTCTGGCCCCCACGGGTTTCTGGGAATGGGGAAATTCTTGTAAAAATGTTAAGCAACTTTATTACCAGGAGGCAAATCTGAAAAAAAAATGGCAAGAAAAGCAAATGCCAGTCATAAACAGAAATTTAAATCTAGTCCTCCCCTGTGATTTGTGCAGAAATAACCACTGATTGCACACAAATAATGAATTCCTCAGCATCTTCTCCAAAGCCCTGCCTTAAAGACAGTCCTCTGAGGCCTTATATAATTTGTGTAGTACATG
>NW_005871175.1:1646516-1657526 GCF_000147115.1 Myotis lucifugus | reverse complement strand
CCTCGGAATCTTTTTAAAAATCTGATTTCTGGGCCTCATCCTCTGGAAATTCTGTTTCTTTGTTACTAACGTTGTGGCCTCACCCTCATAACAAAGAAACAGAATTTCCAGAGGATGAGGCCCAGAAATCAGGATTTTAAAAAGATTCCCAGGTGATTCTAATGTGCAGCCAAGGTTGAGAACCACTGCCCTAGGGGGTCATCCCTGGTCTGTAATGGGGTCTTTGTCCAGCATGGCCCTGTATCTAGGAATATATGGTCCTAATAGTTCTATACCTGGGCAGGAAGACCATGTAAGACAGGAATAGGAACAAGAGAAAAAGGCAATGCACACAGATTATTTTCATTGCATAGTATGTGTCTCAGAGTAGATATACAATAACACTTGTTGAGTGAATGAATGAATGGGCAGACAGACAGATGGATCAGTTTTAGTTACAAATCTTTTTCCTCATGTCAATATTAAGAGATGGACTCTCATTCTACCTCAGGAAGTTCCCAGCCATTCCATACTCCTTAAACAGAGGTAGAGCAGAAGACCATCTCTCCCTTTCCTATCAATGTTCTTTCTATCTCAGTTTGTCCTCTCAACCTGTATTTTCCTCTTTCCTCCCACCTGTCATAGAATACCTAAAGGGAGTGATCAACAGCCAAGGAGAAAATTGTGAGCTCTTAGTCTATGAAGGGAAAGCCTCCCTTTCTTCTTCATTTAATTCTGACAATGTGGTCCTACCCTTCAGTTTCTGCATCAAGCGGCAAGACTAGTGTCAATACTTCAGAAGTTCTTCCCCGGTATGCTAGCTGCTCCTGTGTCAGAGGAGGTTGAGTAGGGCTTGTCCTGTTGCCCTGGAATACAGTCAAGAGCTGAGAAGAACGAGGGCCTTAAAACACCACACTCTAAATGAGTCACAACACAAGGACTTTCTGAAAATTGGCAGAAGCAGCCCTGCTATCATCACCACCATTACAATCACCCTACCCCCACATGCATAAAACATTTGTCAGCATAAGCTAATGAGGAAAAAGAGGAAATAGTCGAATTGAGAGCTCCCAACCTCCCGAGTCCTTGATGAGACATTTTATACAAGATTGGAGAGGTGTGCTTCCCTACCCCTCATGAAGCTAAGAGGTGGACAAGGTTGCAAGATAATCCCATTTAGAGACTCAGAGCATCTGAAAAAAAAAAAAGAGGAAACTGGCACCTCACCTTTGGATAGATACTCACTGAATTGTACAATCGGATGTCTCACACTGGGATTACTATCCAAGTGGAGTGTGGTAAGATGTCTCTTGGGAGAGTGTGACAAGCTTCTCCTAGAGTTTGGAGATATCCATGAATGTACAGCCAGGTCTCTGCTGCTGTTCTGGAAATTTATGAAGGCAGAATACCTTCTAAGAAGCTCTAGGGAAAAGATGGAAACAACAACCTATTAGAGGATGCACAAGTAAACTCTAGTAGTTCCCATGCCTACTGCACAGGACATGGAGTCAGAGGGACATGGAGTTAGAAGGAGCAGCAGAATTTGGACGCCGCCCAAGGGGCTTTCAGGTGAAGGTAAATGACTCCCCCACTTACTCAGAGGCTACCTCCTCCCTAGAGAAAGTGTTGGAGTCATGGGTCATTGGTGGGGGCAAAAGAAGACACAGCTACCCTCTCTAAAGTGGTCTGCAGCAATAGAGAGGTCGAGAGGAAGATAATATCCCTATAAATCCAACCACACTGTCTACAGACTACCACACAGCAGCAGAAAGATTCAAATGACAGACCCAACCAAAGGACAACCAGGGATTCCTTTCCACCACTGACTCTGGCCCAGCAATCTAAGATCTTGCTCTTTCATCCCTTCTCCCTGATCCCAACTGAGGAAGGTTCCAATGGTTCTCAACTAAGGCAGAATGAGCCCCAGGGGGTGTTTGGAAAAGTGGGAGTGGTGTTGGTTATCATAAAGACTGAAAGGTGCCACGAGAATTTGTGTTGGGGATGAAGGAGAAAAAATAGTTAAATATTCTCAAATGTGCAGAGCAGTTACACCCTAAGAATTATTTCATCCAAAATGACAACGGTAACCCTCGCCCCCAATGGAGAAACAAATGTGTAGATCCAGGAGAGCATGGAGGTATGTTCTCAGGGTAGATTATTTCTCCTCCATCCCCTCACCTCTTGCTTATCACAACCCCCTTTATTTCCAAGGTAAAAACTGTGGTTTTGAAGAGAGAGGAGATTAGATTTAAATTGAATCTGAGATTAATATTTTGAACTAAAATTTTTATAACTGGAAGAGAGCAGAAAATTGCCAGAGATGTTAAAGAATAGGAAGTGGAAATTCAGCTGAACACTATAGAAATCAACAATTGGAAAAAATACAAACATTTCATGTTTACACCCCCACTTAGTTAAAGCTCCACACTTACCTCCCCCACAAGGGGAGTGGGGTCATGGTTTTCAAACAAGCCAAGGAAGGAAGGTCACAAAAATTGTTTCTGTCTGCCTTACTGACCACTGCAGATAAGCAGCTGCTGCTCACCCACTTGGAAACATTACATCCTGCTTCCGCCGAGGGCCCCGGGTGCAGCCAGAGGCTGCCATGGAGGGCTGTGGCAGTTGGCTAGAGAGCTCATCGGAAGCCTCGTGGGGGTGCTGGCCCCTGGGCACAGATGTGACACGCCAGATAAAGAGTTACAATGGGTAAGTAATAATCATGAGGTGGCTTTTCCTCGTTTGATATCAGAGCCCACTGCCAAATGACCCACCAGGGAAAGTGCCCAGGTCATGGCAACCTGGCCTGAGATGAGGAGAGCTGGGAGCATCTGCCTCCAATACACATCAGAATTTGCTCTGAGCTCCCACCCCTCCACCAAGTTTGGGCTGTCTTGCTCACACAAAATGTACAACTCCTACAATCCCATTTTTCCTTAGGATTCTTCCTACCTCCCTTCCTTTCAGTCTCCTCACCCACATTTAGATAAACAAATAATTGGAAAGTGCCCTTGTTGATTCCACATAAAAAATGCCCCACCTAAGAGGTTTGAAGATGGTGGCTGTAAAAACCAGTGTGGATCAGGACTCAGTGACACGGAGGCTGCTGGAGACTCAGCTGATCCTCTTAAAAGGCCAGCACCACAACCTGAACTTACCAGGTCCTGCTTCCTCTGAGCTCCAGCACCAGGGCAAGGCTCTGGGGAACACAAACTCAGAGCAGGAGCTCAGGTGGCTTTCTCCCAGATGGAGGTGCTCGCAGGGATCATTGTTCCTATGCTGGAACCTCCTGGGTGGTCACAGGCCTGACTGGAAGCCATTTCTGTTTTCTCTACCCTGGTGATTCCCTAAGACCCCGCCTCATCCAATTTACAACCCCACCCAAGCTGTACCCAACAGCATGTGAATGGCCTTTCCTTGCTTAGGGTAAAATCTCTCAAATAAGCTGCAGCTGGGTCAGCGAGCCCCAAACGTATCAATAAAAGGCCCAAGGCCCCAAGGCCCGGCACCAGCACCAGCTTGCCTTGCTTCACAGCTGGGCCTCCTCTGGGCATTTCCAAATCCTATACAAAGAGAAGAAATCTGCAGATGTCTCTGTAGCTCCTGCTGCGTGGGCCCAGGCAGTGGCTGACTTTGCATCTCCCTGGAGACCCAAGAGTCAGTGTCAGACCATACTAGATTACAATTCTACACATCCATAAGCAACACACTCAAGGGGCAGACTCAATGAGCACCAAAGCCCTACTGAAGCAAGTGCTGCTCCATAGGGATGCCTCCTGCACAGCAGCTCTCCCACTGTAGTCACAGCTGGTCCTCACAGCCAATTGGCCTGGAGGTCAATTCCTCCCAGTGACCAACACCAATCAAGTCAACAGCCCACAAATGGGTGCATCTAGAGGTCCCAGGTCAGGTGACTGGGGAGGTTGAGCCACTGGGACCTATAGAACACCTACTACAGAAAGCCACTCTACCAATTCAAGGAGACTTAGCAGCTCTTTCCAATACATAGAAACAAACACAGGGAAGCAGACAAAGAAACATGTCACAAATGAAAGAAATGGAAGAAAGCAAACTACTGGATTATAGAGTAGTTATAAGGTTACTCAAGAATTTTCTAGAAACCTCTAAAAAATGGAAAAGGACAAAATCCAACACCCTTTCTTGATAAAAACCCTATGGAAAGTGGAAATAGAGGGATCATACCTCAACATAATAAAAGCCTTATATGACAAACCTATAGCCAACATCATACTCAATGGGAAAAAACTAAAACCATTTCACCTAAGATCAGGAACAAGATAGGGATACCCACTCTCATCACTCCTGTTCAATATAGTACTGTACTGGAAGTACTAGACATAGCAATTAGACAACAAGAAGAAATAAAAGGCATCCAAATTGGGAAAGAAGAAGTAAAACTGTCATTATTCACAGATGACATTATATTATACATAGAAAACCCTAAAGACTCCATCAAAAAATTATTAGACTTAATAAATGAATTTGGCAATGTAGCAGGATATAAAATTAACACCCAGAAATCTATGGATTTTTTTATATACTAATAGTGAACTTATAGAAAGAGAAATTTTAAAAAATCCCATTTACCATTGCACCAAAAAAATTAAGATACCTAGGAATAAACTTAACTAAGGAGGTAAAAGACCTGTACTTGGAAAACTACAGGATGTTGAAAAAGGAGATAGAGGAAGACATAAACAAATGGAAGAATATACCGTGTTCATGGATTGGTAGAATCAACATCATTAAAATGTCCATCCTACCCAAAGCAATCTACAGATTCAATGCAATCCCCATGAAGATACTAACAGAATATTTCACAAACCTAGATCAAACTCTCCAAAAATTCATATGGAATAAAAAAGACCCTGAATAGCCCCAGCAATCCTGAGAAAGAAGAACAAAGTAGGAGGGATCTCAATACCAGATATCAAGTTATATTACAAAGCCACTGTGCTCAAAACTGCATAGTACTGGCACAAGAACAAACATATAGACCAATGGAGCAGAAAAGAGAACCCAGAAATCGACCCAAGCCACTATTCTCAATTACTATTTGACAAAAGAGGCAAGAGCATACAATGGAGTCAAGAAGTCTCTTCAATAAATGGTGTTGGGAAAATTGGACAGATACATGCAAAAAAATGAAACTAGACTACCAACTTACACCATACCCAAAAAATCCTCAAAATGAATAAAGGACTTAAACATAAGATGGGAGACCATAAAAATATTAGAGGAATCCACACGCAGCAAAATCTCAGACATATGTCGTAGCAATATCTTTACCAATACAGCTCCTAGGGCAATGGAAACTAAGGAGAAAATAAACAAATGGGACTATATCAAAATAAAAAACTTCTGCACAGCAAAAGAAACCATCAACAAAACAACAAGAAATATTCAAAGTGGTGAATAGCAAGGACCTACAACCAAGATTACTCTACCCAGCAAAGCTATCACTTAGAATTGAAGGTCAGATAAAGAGCTTCACAGAGAAGAAAAAGCTAAAGGAGTTCATCACCACCAAACCAGTATTATATAAAATGTTGAAGGGTATTCTTTAAGAAGAGGAAGAAGAAAAAGAAAAAGATAAAAAATATGAACAGCCCAGCCAGTTTGGCTCAGTGGATAGAGCGTCGGCCTGTGGACTGAAGGGTCCCTGGTTCGATTCCGGTCAAGGGCACATGCCTGGGTTGCAACTTGATCCCCAGTTGGGGGTGTGCAGCCGATCAATGATTCTCTCTCATCATTGATGTTTCTATCGCTCTCTCCCTCTCTCTTCCTTTCTGATATCAATAAAAATATACTTAAAGCCAAAACCGGTTTGGCTCAGTGGATAGAGCGTCGGCCTGCGGACTGAAGGGTCCCGGGTTCAATTCCGGTCAAGGGCATGTACCTGGGTTGCGGGCACATCCCCCGTGGGAGATGTGCAGGAGGCAGCTGATCGATGTTTCTCTCCCATCGATGTTTCTGGCTGTCTATCTCTCTCCCTTCCTCTCTGTAAAAAATCAATAAAATATATTAAAAAAAATATGAACAATAAAATGGCAACATATATATATCTATCAACAATTGAATCTAAAAATCAAAATAAACAAATAAAAAATCTAATGAACAGAATAAACTGGTGAATAAAATAGAGTCAATGGCATAGAAATGGAACAGACTGATGATTCTCAGAGGGAAGCGGGGCGGGAAGAGGTTAAACAAAGATCTTATATGCATATGTGCGTTACCTATGAACACAGACAATAAGGTGGCAAAGGCCTGGGGCAGGGCAGGAACTGGGTGGAGAGGAGCAATGAGCGGGGTAAGAGGGACATCTGTAATAATCTCAACAATAAAGATTTTTTTAAAATTACCCACCTAATAAAAAATATTAGTGTAGACTTTTAGAGGACAATTTAGCAATATCTATTAAAATTTCAAATGTGCTTACCCTCTGATCCAGCAGTTTTTAAGGTATTTATCTTGTAGATGTGTCATTCATAGCCGTATTCCCAGTGCCTAGACCCTAGAACAGTAACAAGTATATCGTGGATGCTCAATAAAAATGTGTTTAATGTTTAAATGAATGACTTTGCAGTTTTAAAAGATATATTGGCAAGAAGACCAACACATAAGCTATAATTCCCTCTAGAGTTATAAAAATCATAAATTATCTTTTTCCTGCTGTTTTATAAATTTTTGTAATCCTTTTCAGTTCATAGGACTATACTGGAGGTACAGAAGTTGGTATGCTCTCTGTTACCTTATTTTATTCTAATGTGCCTCTTTTTCTACTTTATATCTCCACTTCCATTTCTTGCTGCACCTTAATGTATATAATAAAAGCCTAAGCAACCATTATGGCTGAATGACCAGAACGACCAGTCACTGTGATGCACACAAACCACCAGGGGACAGACGCTCAGTGCAGGAGCTGCCCCCTAGTGGTCAGTGTGTTCCCACAGGGGGAGTGCCACTCAGCCAGAAGCCAGGCTCACAGCTGGCGAGCACAGCAGCTGTTGCGGGAGCCTCTCCCAACTCTGCGGCAGTGCTAAGGAGTAGCGAGCCAAGAAGTAAGGAGCGAGCAGGTGGGCAGTAAGGAGCGAGGGGTCCTGGACTGCAAAAGGGATGTCTGCCTGCCGGTTTAGGCCCTAAACCGGCAGGCAGACATCCCCTGAGGGTTCCTGGACTGCGAGAGGGCCCAGGCCGGTCTGAGGGATCCTCCCCAGTACACCAATTTCATGCACTGGGCCTCTAGTGTTTATAATAAATATCGTTGCATCTATTTGTATTATTGAAAGATAAACAATGTTTTTATGTATATATTTTTGTTTTACATCTTGTTCAATTTCTTGCTCTTCTCACTATGTTTAAGATCAATCCATGTTAAAACATGGCTATATCTAGTTCATTGAATTGTGACTGCTGTATAGTATTCCATACTAGATATTCACCTTGGTTTACTTATCTATTCCCATTATGATGGACAAGTCCCTCCCAACTTCCTACCATTACAAATGATATTGCAAAAAAATATTCTCCTATATAACCCCTTAGAGACTTGTGCCAGAATTTCACTGGGGCAAATGACTAGAAAATGGACTGTGGGTCTCTTTTCCTCCTTGGCTGCTTGAAGATTAACCTCCATCATGAACAACACAGTAACTATCCAGACCAGAAAGTTCATGACCAACAGACTACTTCAGCAGAAACAAATGGTCACTGACATCCTTCACCCTGGGAAGGCAACAGTACCCAAGACAGAAAAACTAGCCAAAATGTATAAGACTTCACCAGGTGTACTCTTTGTGTTTAGATTCAGAATCCATTTTGTGGTGGCCAGACAACTAGCTTTGGCATGATTTATAACTCCTTGGAATACACAAATAAAAATGGACCCACAAGACATGACCTATATGAGAAGAAGAAAAAGATCTCAAGAAAACAAAGAAAGGAACAAAAGAACAGAATGAACGAAGTCAGGGGGACTGCAAAGACCAATGTTGGTGCTGGCAAAAAGAAAGGAAGTATCTGGTAGTGAGTTGGAGATGGGACAACAGAAGGAGTAAAGATTCTTCAGTGACCTTATCTGTGATGATTATGCAAATTTTTCATGAACTAAGAACTTTTAAAAAGAAAAAGGATTGTGGGTAACAGAGAATAAGCATTCTTCTCAATTTCACTAAAGAGCATCAACTTGCTGTCCACAATGGCTGCACCAACCCAAACTCCCACCAACAACACATCCTCATGTGTTTATCTTTACTCACATGGAATTCTCTGACTAACACTTGAAGTTATCAAATCTTTCAATTTTCTGTTAATTATCATTGTAAGGTGATATTTCATGGCTTAATTTGCATTTTTCAATTTCAACAAGATTTGTGTGCCTTTGTATGTACTCTGCTTTTCCTTCTGCAAGATCTTAGAATATTTTTGTCTTTTAAGATCTTTATTTTCACTTTAATATATATAATTGGTAGATGTCATATTCTCAATGATCTCGAGAATAAGTGGCTAAGATTATCCATAAATTTATAATGGAAACTAGATGTGAGAAGTCATTCTTCTTCTATTCAAACTGCTCAGATAATGCCAAAATCCCTTCCACAATATCTTTGTCCATCATTAATCCAGTCTCTGCTTGAAATGCCCAGTTCCTCACTCTATCATTTTGATGACATTTCAGGTGTTCCCATCTTTCTTATGTTGAATTCTAATACTTGTCCTAGACATAAAGACTGACACACAGTAGGTCTCAATAAATATTTCCTTCTCTTCTTATTTTTTCTGAATGCACCACCTTGGGTTACAAATTCTCATATTAGCCCTTTAAATATCTGAAAAACAGTCACCATGTCTCCCTTAGTGATCTCTTCCTCCAGCTTAATATCTCCTACTCACAATACATCTCACACATCAACTTTTCTAAACCACTCAACATCCTGTTGGTCCTTTGAGCAAGCGTGCTGATTTGAAAGTCTCCTAGGCTCCCTTAAAGTGTGGTGACCAAAATATGGACCCCCAGATCAATTCCAAACAAAACAAAGCACAGTAGGTCTACGACGTCCTATGATGTTCCTATAATTCTACTATGCAAACGAAGGACACTTTCCCTTCTTAGTAGTAGCAGCTGCCTGATGGCTCAGTGAACTCATGGACAGCACAATATCCCAGGCCTTTTCAACATGAACAGTTGCTTATCCCTGTGGAATTCATTTGGGGGACTGCTTGGATGGCTCAGAGCACAAAATGAATTCAAAATCTGTGGCTCAATCTGCCCTTCAAATGCTTTACTCCAATTTAGTTGACTTAACTCCTGATTTTTCTTTCTTCGTTCTTCTCTTCAACTACTATATGATTAATCAGACTTTAAAATCAGATAGACCAAGGTTCAAATCCCACCTCTGTCTCTTCCCAACTCTGTGAACTTGGGACAATTATTTATTTTCCCTGAAATTGTGTTGCCTTAAAAATAATAACCTTCAGTTCATAGTAGTGTGGCACGCTATCAAGATTAAATAAGATCTAATATAATAAAATGCCTTCTACTTAGAAGTCACTCAGCATGCTAGTTCCTTTCTCCTGACTTTTCCCTTTCCTTCCTAAACCTCACACTGGAAAATGACGCACCTCATTCCTCCTAAAAATGTCTAGACTCCTGATTCCCACAACAAATCTGCCTATCTGTTTTCATATTTCTGCAACTCTATGCTCTCTGGTATAAAAACACATTAATTGATCCAAGATCATGCAGGCAGAAGTCACGGTGGGTCAAGGTGTTCCTCTTACAGGTGACATTTGCAGCTTCACAGAAGTGTCCCAGACTCACAATATCTTAATGTTTTGGGGGTCAAAGTTAGAGTGTAAGGTACAAAGTCAGGCAAAGGGGATTCTCCCCAACTTAGTGGTTTGATGTTGGCACAGTGTGGCTGTGATATGCCTCAGTGGGAGATGGCAGAGATGGGGGCATCAGACTGAGGAGCCATGCTAGTCCAGTAGCTGCCACAGTGGTGAAGAGCTTTGCAGGGTTCAGAGGGGCCAGACATTTCTGCTCCAGCCACATGATTACAGTCATATATGAGGTCCCCCTGCACATTATCAGAAACTGTTGAGGAGAAGAGAGGTCTTCAGCAAATAGTTTTTGTAGTCCTTGCCATTCCCTTCAACCCTGACTTCAACACAGCTATGACGGGCAGCTGTGTGTGAAACACCAGACTCTCGCTCAAGCTCTTATCAAGGTATCTCCAGCTTTTCTGCTCATGTATTTTCTCTAAAACCAAAGAATACCACTGAGCCTGCATGTAGCCATCACCCAGAAGAAAAAGAGAACACCCTCCTCAGAAGTACCCAGTAGGATATGAGAGTCAGTGAACAAATGCCCCAGCTTCCTGCTCTTTGGAAAAATTCTGAGGTGTCTTCTATAAAGTCCTTCAGAGCCCCAATTGCCCACTGCAGCAATCAGCTCAACAAAATATCTTTATTGGAGGGAGGGGGACAAAAGAGATAACTTTATTGGATTTTCCTTCTTCCCTGTTTCATCTTCTGAGTTCCTCATTGTTATACTGAAATTATTTTCTCAAAATTACCTGCACTGTGACTTGTTCTCAGACTTTGCCACTGGAGATATCCAACCAAGACTTTATTTCAGCCAGAGAAATGGTTACTTTTTTGTTGTTCCTGTTAATATGATACGACTTTATTTCAGACTGATGTGGCCTAAGAGATATAGAAACTTCTTGAATATTACCTGGACACTTGGTTATTTTCCAACTCAGTAGAGGGGCTGCCAATAGAATTTACTGTTCTTTCTGTTGTGATCTTCAGCATCTCATACATACTTCTATTACTCATATTATACATTACAACACAACTACTTGTTAAACATCTGCTCCTTCTAGATCATGAAAAACTATGTCTGATTCAATTTTGGATCTCTAGTGCCCATCCTAGCACCTGGTATGTAGCAACGTGTTCAATGCATATTGGCGAATTAATAATTCCAAAAAAAGGGGGTTTGAG
>NW_005871175.1:1641390-1643157 GCF_000147115.1 Myotis lucifugus | reverse complement strand
TCTACAAATATACACTGACCACTATTTCTAGGCCTGACCTGGGTTTGGAAGTATTTTGAATACAAAATTAAGTAAACAAAGCCAAATGCTGTACAGTGGAAGGGACTTTGCAATCCCACTGTCTCTGCCTTTGGTCATCCTCAATCCTCTTTCTTGAATTATTATTGGAACATCTTAAGCATTCTCCAATCTTTCTCCATGCAATCCCTTTCATCATCATACTTCACAGGACTTGGGTCAAGTTGCTTCTGTTGGCTGGTAGAATAAAGTCCATGACTGTCCCCAAACAATCTTTACTTCAGCATCGCCTATCAGTGGGCTTTCTGACCACTGCTCCAAACACTGTGCTCCCAGGTGCTCTGTGACCTTGCTCCTGCAGCTGGTCCCTCACTCTGATCACCTGCCAAATATCTTCTTTTGCCTGCCCAATCAGAAGTAAGTGTTCTTCCCTCTCACAGTCCTTGTCTTTGCCTTTGACTTGACATCCTCATTGTTGTTTGTGTATAAGGTTGGTTTGAGCCCAGGCCATCTTTACTCCAGGATAAAGACAAGTCTTGAGCAAGTCTTGAGGGCTCCTGGGGAGAACCTACCAAGGTTCCACTTGCATGAGGTCGGAGAAACCTCCTGGGAAATGAACTAATCCTGAGGGGAGAGAGGGCCAAGTCATATAAATATGTTCCAATAGTCAGCCAGTGTCCAAGGAAGGGATAACTTTGATACAGCATAGTGTCTGCCACTCAGCTTGTCCTTGGCTAAGTTCACAGCAATGCATGCTTGAGTCATGAAGTCATCCATTTGCACTCAAAAAACATTTAGTGAGTGCCTACTCTAGGTCAGGCTCTGTACTGGGCATTGGGGATACACAAGTGAGCAGGACTGACCCATTCCCTGACCTTAAGGAGCTTAGCTTAAAGCTTAATGGGAATCCTAAAGAGAGGGAAACCTCAATCTAAAAAGTGAGTGGTTTCTGTTTGCTCTCTTTGTTTATTTTTAAATTTTTTTATAATTTTAATTTTTACATTTATAATTTGAATCCCCACACAACTGAGAGAATAGAAGACAACTTTGCTTTGTGGTCTATGTGTGAGAGTAGAATAGGTTTAGGGAGAAATGATGCTTTTCCCTCTTGCTATGAAAGTTAGGGGGTGCTGAGGCAAGAATTGGCTCAACAGGCTGAGCTTTGAGATGGACCAGCCAGAGAAGAAACAGGAGGTGATGCCAATATTTGCAATATCAGAGCATCTGGGATGACCAGCAACCCACCTCTGCAGTGGAGCAGGGGAATGGCCGATGCCATAGGGGCTAGTGGAGCAGCACTAGGAAGGAATGTGCCTGGATGTCCTGGAATTCTGTGTGTGTTAGGACCCTATTTCTGCTTCAAGACAATGTCTTAAGGAAACCAGCATTTTTTTTTCATTTCTCATCCACCAATTTATCATTTCTATAAGGACAGGCACTTTGTCTTATTGTTTGGGGAATCAAATCAGTAGCTAGCCAAAAGTAGGCATGCAACAAAGTTTTGTTGAATTAAAGTGAATATGAAAAACCTTCATTTAAGTAAAATAGCCAGAGTATAGAAATGCATGGAGGATGAAATGTAAAGGATGCTGTACTTATAGTAGGTTGGCTTTTCTCCCTTATATGAAAAAAGCAAATTTTGCACTCATTATTCATTTCACTTTGGAGGCTTAAGGCAGAATTAAAGTAGTTAATTGGTTACTGGTCATAATATACTAGTTCTTTGTTGAAAATATAAGAATAATACAA
>NW_005871175.1:1584701-1641290 GCF_000147115.1 Myotis lucifugus | reverse complement strand
TCTCATGATGAAAAAAATTAAAAGTCTGGTGAAGGATAGAAAGGGGGAAATAAACGTGAATACCACATAAACACCGGGTGGTAAGTTCAATGGTGGAATCGAATGCAATTATATCACTTGGAAGTTTCAGGATAACCTTTTTCCTCCTACTTCTCTACACTGCAAGTATAATAATTCTCCCAGCACCTGGGACAGAGCTGGAAATAGGAACAAAGTGATAGGGTGACTTTCTCACAACCACACAAGCCAGTTGGCTTCAAAAATCCAGACTGGTGTCAGAGTCAGTCTGATTTTCAGACAAAACTATTCAAACATCATGGGTTTAACATCGAAAGGCTTGGCCCTTCTGAAGTCACTCATCACAAATTCCAGCCAGAACCTGCTGGAATGTGGCAATGAGAGGAAGGTAGTAGCAATAGCCAAGCCAGTCCACAGGGACTCCACGTTCATTTTTCATACTTGTTTTCTGGGGAAGCAACAGAAGAAAAATTTAAATTATAAAGATGGAGCATGTCTGTTTTTATTTATTTTCTGCTCATACAAGGATAGAGGGAAAAGGGTTCTATAGCAAAAATAGAACAAGGAGACAGAAGCACTAAACCTGCTTCACTGCTTAGTAGTAGCTGGATGACTACAGCAAATCATTTAACTTTCTAAGCCGCTGTTTTCTCTTTGGCAAAAAAAAAGAAAGAAAAGAAAGACAGAAACAATAATTCCTACCCTGCCTAGCTCATGAAGCTGTTGTAAAGATAGATGAGTTTCTATTTTTTGAAAATTCTGAAAAGTGATAGAAATGGAAGGTGTGAAGCCTGCATCAATACAGCAGAAGGGACTTTGCAATACAGGGTCTTTGCAGTACAGGGTCTCAGACATTTTCCCCTTGTACTTCCCCCAACATGCTCCACCCTACACTTGACCCCCCACTGCTTCCTACAATCACTTCATCCTCCCTCCAGCAGGATTCTGTTATTTCTGGAAAAAGAGCCCAGTACTCAAGGATCACTCAGCACAAGGTCAAGCGCTGATGTCATCAAGAAAGGAAGGCAGATAGAAGAAATGAAGACACATTAGAGGGTAACATGTTGCTTTCATGGCTCTGCCTGTAAGGTCCACATGAAGTGAGTATAATAGTAAACACCCTGGCAGCTAGAGCTCAGGTTGTGGGGGTGCAGGAGGGTATCTGTTAACATAACACAGAACACAGAGGGGAAGTTGTCCCAGAAAAACCCAAGTGGGTATAATGCACTGGCCATAGAGCCAGTCTACAAGATCATTTTGATAGCTATGTGACCTTGAACAAATCAGACTCCTTCTGTGCCTCAGTTTTCTCCTCTGCTAAAGGCAGAATATAATCATGGCACCTACTCCATAAGGCTGTTGTGAGGATTCAGTGAATGAACATGAATGGGGTACTTAGCATTGTAGCTGGAACAAGTAAGTGACATGTTTATGTTGGGGGTGACAATGGTGATAGTGGTAATGGTGATGATAACAGTGATGGTGGTGGTGGTGGTAGTTGTAGTGATGGTGACAATGTTGATAATGGTGTTAATGGGAGTGGTGGTTCTGGTGGTGAGAATGGTGATGGGGATGGTAGTGATAACAATAATAACGGTGATGGTGGTGGTGGTGGTGGTGGTGGTGGTAGCACAGAGCAGAGAAAGAAGTGCTTCAGGAGGAGTCAGCAGGTCTCTGCTTTCTGCAGAGGGCACACAGAAGGAATCCAGGCATCTTAGTCCATTTGGGCTGCTATAACAAAAATACCACAGATAGGTGGCTCAAGCAATAAACATTTATTTCTCACAGTTCTGGAGGACGCTAAGGTCCAAAATTAAGGCATGAGCAGATTTGGTGTCTATTGAGAGCCCACTTTAGGGAAGCCCACCTCATAGACAAACACCTTTTCCATGTGTCTTCACATGGTGCAAGGGGTGAGGGAGCTCTCTATGATCCCTTTAATAAGGGCACTAATCCCATTCATGAGGGCCACATCTCCCAAACATATAAATTTGGGGAGACACAAACATTTAGTACAGCACCAGGCTTCTTCAAGGTCAGCCCATGCAGACGTCCTACAATAGCAAATTATAAACAACAAGAACCCAGGTTATAGAAATAGCATCATCCTTAGACTATGGACTTTCCACAGCTTTATTCAGACAGACTGAGAAGTCCTAGCAATTTCTATGAAAACCCTGATAAAAGGACGAGTCCCTTCCAGTGCACATGAGCATGTGGTGCAGACGAGTGTGGCACAGAGAAGAGCCTCTGGAACAATGCAAAGCCAGGGCCAGCAAAGAAAATGAGCCAAGACACCTGGCTGGGTAGGTCACTTGGTTAGAGTATCATCCCGATATGCCAAGAAAATAAGCCAAGACACACAGCGCCAGGGCAGAATGATCCCCCTGGCTTCTCTCCACAGAAGGGGTTACTGAGTTCAAAGTGAGGAGAGACAAGTTAATAGCAGACCCTTTCTCTTCACATACTTAATATTGTGCCTTTGTTTTACTAAGACATTTGCTTAAGCTAACTGTTTGGGAAAGTGTTTATAGTTCATCCTGTAGTTTTGTTTCATCAATGAATTGTCATTTGGCCACTCAGCAGATATTTATGGATTTCTACAGAATTCCACACCCTGTGCTCAGGAATGAGAGTCCAGAGCCTACAGCTTAGCAATAGCAGAGGAGAGAGAATGATCAACCACGGTTACACTGCAGACGTGGGTTCTACATGAGTCCTGAGTACCCAGGGCTAGGGAAGCACTGGGATGTTTGAAAGGGTCTGAACACGAAGGGCCTTGAAGCCTTGTTACAGAGTTTACACTTTTTTCTGAGGTCAATGGGAGCCATGGAAAGATATATCAAGTTAAATGCTCTACCAGTGTTGTAACAAATGCTTACACTATTGGTGAAGCCCAAATATCTTATCCAGATTCTGGCACCCAGAATGAAACAAATTAAAACCTCCCCTTCCAAAATTACTACCCAAGTATTTTTTTTTTTGGGATGGGGGTAGCTCAAAGTTACAATATCCTTACCCAACAGCAGTTCAGAGCTAGGCAATGGCTTCCCTGAGATCCCACAAAGAGATAAAATTCATTCAGATAGACTGAAACCCAGAAATCCTCTTTTTAAAAATTAGAGTCACAATCCAGGCAATCAACACTTTCATTTACTGTAAGAGTCCCAAGATTATCCACATGATAAGATCAGAGGTGCCCAAGGCCAAGGCTTTGCCAGTTGATTACTAACATTTTAAAGGAAGAGGAAGGAATTTGAGTCATTTTAGTGGTAAAAATAGAGAATGCTGGATGGAAACCAGCCACCCATTGTAGTAATCAAGACACTACTCTTTCTATGTCTGAGGGATAATGCCAAAATTCATGCTAGAAATGTTCATTTTCTGAAACCCGATGAGAAACCTTTCTCAGTGGCAGCTACAGAAGTTCTACAGAGGAGGGGCTTAGGGCCAAACCACCTGCTCGGAAGAGATTGGTCCTGAAGCTGCACTTGTTTTTATTCAGATTACGTGGTTATATGAGCTGTCTTGGAGATTAAAGGAAGGGGCTAACCTACTCCTCAACTACCTACCCTTCTGTCATGCCACCACTGCCCAACAACAAATGTGGTATATTTCACTCAGGGTAATTAACCTATGAGATTGATAAATACTGCTGATGGGAAATGAAGCCCACACTATGGGAAGGAATATGTGACTATACCTAATTTTTTTTGTCCACTGATATCCTCTTCACATCTATGGGGATAATTTTTGCATCTAGGAATGAATGAAAGAATAAATGTCATTACCTGTGTGTATGACAGTCAGTCTGAACTAAATGAATGTGAGGTATAAGTTGGGGAGCACTGGGCGATCTCACTTCATTTCTTTCCACCCCTAAACCCTGCCTGGGACTGAGAATTTTCACTTTTGTTTTTACCTTTTTGAGTGAAGACATCAAAAGCTACTATGAAAATGCACATTGTATCTGGGAGGGGTAGCACATTAAGTCATTAATAATAACAATTACTTGAATGACTTCATCTAGTTACCCAGCCAGTTACTGGGCAGCTTCCCAATAGTAATGATGCCTTTTGATCCTGTAGAGGAGGCCAGAGGATGTCTGTCTGAAAGGCAGGCTCTGGGTGTGGGCTAGGAAGACATTGAAGGAACCTTACTGCTTCCCCATTTTTCTGGGACTGGTGGGTTCCCACTGTTTGAGTGGTTTGGGCTGAGATCATGAGAATTATTCTGGCCACCGCTAATTGTTTAATTGTTTTATTGTACACTTTAGGCCATGTGAAGAGAGCAGAATGCCTGAGCTATACATTCACCAACTATGTGAATTTATATGTTTTACTTAAACTCTTAGAGCCTCAGTTTCTCATTTAAAATGTGGAAATAAGAGTATAGACCTCACCTCAGAGAGCTCCTGTGAACATTCAGTAAATTAATGAATGTGAGAATACTTCACAAATAAAAGAGGTTTATTCAAAGGACCATGTTTGATCCAGAAATCATCCTCCTTGCTATTCACCCAAATGAGTTGAAAACTTATGTCCAAACAAAAGATATAGCCACACAAAAGCCTGCACATAAATTGGCAATTATGAAATTGCCAATATATGAAAGCAACAAAGACATCCTTCAATAGGTGAATGGATAAACAAAATATGGTATATCCATACAGTGAAATATTATTCAGCAGTATAAAGGAATGAGCTATCAAGCCATGTAAAGACAGGGAGGAACCTTAAAAGCATATCACCAAGTGCAAGAAGCCAATCTTAAAAAATGGTGCATATTATATGGTTCCAACTATCTAGCATTCTGAAAATGGCAAAACTAGGGAGACAGTAAAAAATACCAGTGGTTGCCAGAGGTTTGGAGGTAAGGAAGGATGAATAGGTGGAGCATAGTGGTTTTTAGGACAGTAAATTACTCTATATGATAGTGTAATAGTGCATACATGTCAAAACCCATAGAATATGCATTTATCAGACCCATGGAATGTACAACACAAAGAATGAATTTTAAATAAACTATGGAATACAGTTACTAATAATGCATCAAAAGACCATGTTAAAATCCCTTCAGTGGCACCTCACTGCACACCAAATACAGCCTATGCTTTGCATTACAGCATCCAACGTCCTCCAGCATCTGATCTCTTGCTCTGCCCATCCTGGATTACTAGGAATTTCCTCAATAGACTGTCATGTTCATCTGCTGTTTTTGCCTTCCCAACATCTACTTTTTCTTTTTCTGCTAACACCACCCATTTTTCTTCAGCAAACGACACCTAATCCATCCTCAGTTTATGTGATTTGGTATTTGTATTTGTATTCTGGGACGGGCATATGATTCAAGTCAGTTCAATCGGAAATAATCTAGAAACTTTCAGTGGAATGATTAGGGCAAACAAGTTAATCATTAGGGATGCAAGGCGAGGCCTAATGGCATCCTTTGAACACTTAGATCCAGCTGATTCTGAAGTTGGCCTGCATTTCTCAACCCCATAGACTTTACAATTGTGCAAGCCAACCAATTTGTTCTTTATGCTTAAGCCCATTTGAACTGGTATTTTCTTACAACCATGATTCACTGTTTTTCTGTACTTCATTCTGTTTCTCCCCCTCACCACACCGTCTCCAGCTGATAAACACCTTCTCTCACTCTTCAAGTTTCAGTTCTAGCACCATCTCTACAAACCTTTCTAGACCAGTTCTCATCTCCACTCTAGTTAGAAAAGGCTCCTCTCTCCATGGAGACCCACAATACCCTGCACTGAGTTCCAGCAGAGTATACCATATGTTCTACATGAATGGATTAATTTCAAAAGCATGTTTGCCTAAATATGTTGATGGAACCATCTGATTTGGATACTAGGAAACCAACAAATCCCAAGTATTCATGACAACATATATTTATAATAGTTAAAAATAAAAAACACCTCTAATATCCAACAATAAGGAAATTGTCAAGTAAATTTGAATACATCCCTGTATTTAATATAATGCCATCAGATACATCAAACCATCAAAACTAACATTTATAAAGATATGTAAGAATATAGGGAATTACTACAATGAAAAGAAAACTAAAACAGGAAACAAAATTGTAAAGGCAGTATGAACTCAAGTATGTAAAAAAGATTGAAAAGAAAATAATAGTCATGGCAAAACACTATCATGAATGGATTGATTCATGATATCATGTATTAAGCACTCTTGCATGCTAAGCACTGGTATGTGTTTTCTCATTTAATCCCCAAGAATCCTATGATGTAAGTATAATTATATTTCAATTTTATAAATGAGAAGATAGACTTAAGGAAATTAACCAACCTTTCAAAAATTTCACAGAACACAAACTCAGGTATATCTGACACCAAAGGCCATGCTAGTTATGCTATGCCACCAACAAACTTATCACCAAGTTTTTGAATGATTTTTAAAATATCTTTCTGCTTTTCTTAAGTTTCTAAATTTTCTAAAAGTAATATCTTTCTAATTAAAAACATACACATAAAATGCTTTAATTTTTTTTAAAGAAGGAACAAGTATCCAGACACAAACACAATGTTTTGCTTTCTCTCATAATAGAGTGTTAGAGTAACAGCAGAGTCTCAAAGAAGAGCCAGTGGAAGAGAGCTGACAACTGAGTGGGGTTAGAATTCTCAAGTTTCCTCATTCACCTTTCAACAAAGTCCCATCGCCAGAAACTTTGTGAGTCTGGAGTACTTAACCTTTGAGGGGTTATGACTCCCTCAGAGAATCTGTTGAAAGCCACCATGGACCCTCTTCCCAAGCCAATGCAAGAAGCATGTGCATGTACACACACACACACACACACACACACACACACACTGCACACAATTTCAGAAGATTGATAGATGCAACCACACCTATGGCTGTGTCCCAGGTAAATGGCCCTTGATATAAGGTAATAGCATAAGAAGTCAACTTTTGTCTGATTTGTTGAAGCTCAGCTCCACCTCTGGCATTATCGTCTACACGATAAACTATAGATTAAAGTTTTTGCCAAGACGTCTCACAATCAGTAGGAATGTGCTCCAAGGTCTTTGTTGGTGGGAAGACGAATTTCAGCAGATTTTATCAAACATTCTTGACTGATTCCCTGACAAGTGTCTGAGGATGACTCAGAGGAAAACTAACAGGCCTAAATGGATATGAACTTATGAGGAAAGTCATGAAAACAACACAAGGGGAACTCCCAGGAGTGTATTACTTTACAGTTAGAAAATATTTCATACCCTTAATCTCAGTTGACCCTCCCACCCTCACAGCTCTACGCAGAGAGGGTCATAGCCCTACTTTACATATAACTCAGGTCTCTACTCTCAACTGCATCTACAAGAGCTGATTATATTTTGGTCAAACCTCAACCCCTTTATCATTCCAGTGAGAAATCCAATTGCTTTAGTTAAGCAGGTCATTTTTTTAATTATTAAAGATTCATGGAGCCCTGGAAGAGTCATCTCATATAATACACAGCTCTACAACATCCCAATTAGACCTCTCCTGAGTCTCTCCTCATACTCCACTCCCAGACCCACTCCACACCCCTATACTCCTCCTTCTTCTCTTTATAACATAGAGTAGCTTCCTTCTTTTATATAAATCAAGGGCTTTTTAAAGTGTCTTATCAACAAAGCTGATGCTTCAGACATTTGTGGGGACTTTTAAAATTTGTTTTGTTTTGTTTGTTTTGCCACCCAATATCCACTTCCCTTTCTCTAATAGCCCTCATTTTCTTTGGGGAGCTATTCCTCCCCAATTCCCAGTTCATGTGATCCCAGAAGAGTTGATACCATGATCATATGACTCATGCCAAGCCAATCAGAGCCTCACAATGATTGGTTTGGGGGCAGATGAGTGACTCCTCAGATGCAAAGAAGCCCATTCGACTTCCAGCTGAGGCCTCTAAGAGAGAAGCTGAGAGAATGTACAATCAAGAACTGCTGTCACCATCTTGCAATAAATGAAGCCTGAGACAAAGCTACACATGGAAGATAGCTGAAAGCTGGTATGGAACAAGTCCTGATGGCATAATTTGGGCCAGATGTCAGCAATTCTGAAGCCAAAGGTATAAATGGTGGCCACAAAGATATAGCTTACCATCCTATTCCTCAGAGCATGTAAATGTTACCGTATATGGCAAAAAGAGAATATTATCTTACATGGGGAGGGGGCGCGGGGGGAGGGATGTGATTAAGTTAAGAATCTTGCAAAGCAAAGCTTATCCTGGATTATCCAGCTCTAAATGCAACCACATGCATCCCTACCAGAGAGAGGGAGATTAGATGTAGACAGCATACAGAAGAGAAGCTGATATGAAGATGCAGGCAGAGATTGGCATGACATGGCCATAAGCACTCCAATTGTGGTTCCAATGATAGTTCCAAGGAACACCAAGGAATGCCAGGTAGCCACCAGAGCTAGAAGAAGCAAGCACCCCCAAAGCCTCTGGAGGGGGTGTGGCCCTGCCAGCACCTTGACTTCAGACTTCAGGCCTCCAGAACTGAGACAAAAATGCACCAAGATTGTAGCAATTAGAAAGCTAGCACACTAACCCTATCCCTGACTTTTCATTTACTGAGCCAATAAACTCCCCTGTTTTCTTAGGCTATTTTAAGTTGATCTTGTTGTCACTCGCAAAAGAAAGACTTTTAAATGACACAGCTGTCCTATTCTTAAAAGTGAATTCTCATACAGCCATCTAGATGATAAAATTTTTCCCATCTCATTACATACAAATGAGAAAACTTTTCAGAAATAAAATTATTTTCTCAAGGTAATATCACAAGTTCATCCAACACAAAATGCACCAGTATAAAATCCAAGATTTTGTAACTTGCCTGAACCCTAGTTCTTCTGACTCCATGTGTCATGTTCTGCAGGGCGTATTTTCTTCAGACATAGTGAGCACAGTGATGACTACACATGTAGGTCCATGTGACACAGACAGCAGCATTATCACCAGTGTTTTTACCTTAAACTGTTAGTGTGCCAACTCTTATCAAAATACCAGCCAAAAAGTGAAATACAGATCATTTGAAGAGTTCTAGTCCACCGTTCTGTTATGGCCTGTGAACTCCAGGCTTGGAATAAAGCCAAACCCATAGAACATTTCTCATTTGAAACACATTACCTTACACCTTTTCCCAATGACCTTCACTGTATTGTGTTTTAAGGTCATGTCCTTGACTTTTATGAATAAATATCTATTACTGCTTTTACCACAAAAAATATTGATAGGGTCATTATGTACTACCCATTTGAGTATTCGCTATGTAAATCTCACTTGACGAATTTATTATATTAAGCACTAGAAAAACCTTTTATTCCCTCCTTGAAGAATTGGTATGCTCCCACCATTCTGATGATGAAGTGTATGTCCCTGATGGTATTTTCTTTTTTGCTTTGGCTTCCAGAAAGCTCACAAAGTTCAAGTCTCCTTCCCCTCTCCCCACCGCCCACCCCCCAACACCTGTTAATCCTTATAGTAAGTATGCATATTTATATTCTTTTCCTGAAATATGTTTAGAGTGGAATCATAAATGGAGTGTGTGATGGTTAATATTATGTCTCAACTAGCCTGAGCTGTGGGGTGCCCAGATATTTGGTTAAATGCTATTTCTGGGTGAGTCTGGGAGGGTGTTTCTGGACGAGATTAGCATTTGAATTGGTAAACTGAGTAAAGCAGATTGCTCTCCCCAGTGTGGTGGGCCTCATTCAAGGCCTGAATAGAAGGAAAGGCTGAGTGAGAAAGAATTCTCTGTCTGCCTCACTGGCTTCAGAACTAGGACATCAGTTTTCTCCTGCCTTCAGTCCTCCTGGGTCTAGAGTGCTCAGCCTCCATAACCACATGAGCCAATTCCTTAAAACAAATCATATATATATATATATACACACACACATACAGGGTGGGGCAAAAGTAGCTTTACAGTTGTTCATATGGAAAATAATACAATAATTAATAAATAATAATACAAAAATAAACTCTGTTTTGCATACTCACAACTATAAACCTACTTTAGTCCCACCCTGTGTAGGTATGTATATGTCATATATATATATATATATATATATATATATATATATATATATATATATATATATCCTATTTATATACACATCTATTTTATTTATATGTCCTATTTACATATATATATCTTCTATTATATGTCAGGGTATAAAGGATAAATCAAATAAGGTAAAAATTACCTGAAGAAATACCTTGCATTGCCTTAATGTACAGTATATAAAAGTACATATGCAAAATATAATTTTAAAATATAGTTACTATTTCATTCATATCCTTAAATTTCTGTATATATATTTATATTCACTTCCATATATCATGTATGTGTGTATATATATATATACATGTGTATATATATATATACATATATCTATATACATTTGCATGTGTGTGTATACATTCATACAGTTTTTAGTACAGGGCAGTCTGCTGCTAGCAACATCTCTCCAGTTTTTATTTTCTGGCAACGAGAATGAGGCTGAGAAAGTTTAAGGAACTCACCCAGCCCCCACTACTAGAAAACATTAGCTCTGGCATCTGAACCAAAATATTCTGCAGCCAGAAGATCCTTGGACAGGTTGAAGGGAAGTGCTGATCCAAGGAAACAGAACATGATACTTCCCTTTTAAAGGGTTCTCTTGGTATCACCTCAAGTAGAGCAACCATTAATGTGAGTTTCACACATACTTGTGTGACACTCTCCGGTTCCACAAAGGAGCTCAGCAATGAAGCCAAGTATAGTCTGGTTTCAAGGGCCTGCATTGCTCATTCCTCCAGGGTTGCACTAGTCTAAATGACACCTTACTGAGAATTAGAAAAGCTCTTGGGGACTTGAGGTGCTCCTGTGCCTTAGTGAGTTGGTGAGTGAAAACAGGGTGACCTCGGGGCCCACTTGCCACAAACCGAGGCCTTTGCTAGTGCTAGGCAGACATTGACATTAAACTCTCCACCCTCACCCATTTCTTTCTCTTCCTCCTCCCTTTCAGATGATTTCCCCCTTTCTCTTCTCTCATTGCTTCTCCTCCTACACCCCCATCAGCTTTACAGTGGCCCTTCCAAGACCACAGTCAGGCATGACATCTAGTTGGCTGGCTGACCATCATCCTGCCATGCTCACCCCTAGAATTTAGAGCTCCCTTCTGAGGCTTTAATCCAGCAAAGCATCTTAGCCTCATACAGTGAGTCCTCCCAGGAAAACACTGCAAAATTATAAGCAAAATAAGAATTTTTACCAGCTCTCCTAAAAGCTAGCCCCTGGCCTGTGCAACCAACCTCTATTCTTGATGCAATGCTTGGGTCCAGCTGAGCCAAGGAAACATTGCTTTCAGCCAATCAATCCAGAGATATAATGACATTTGTAAACAAAACCAATATTGGGAAATGAGTCTTTATTGTTAAAATAATTTCTGCCAGAAATCACAGGCCCAGCTCATCAAGCAGAGGGTTTAAGAAAGCACTTCCTATATAATAGTGTGAAGCCATCTGTTCCGAAGCAAACCATTTCAATCACCACTTAATGTTCAGAGTCAATTAAATAAACTGTGGGTTAAGATAGGAAAAAAGTAGCAGCCAACAAATAATTTTCACAATAGAACTGAGATGAATCAGAGCATTTCATTCGACATTTATCCTAATCAACTGTGAAAAATGATGCAGCCTCATACATTTATCTTAGCCATAATAAAGAATATTCTCTTGTGTTCCTGGAAGAAACAGCCAACTAACTCTCCCTTTGGCTGCACTGGGTAGTCGGAAGCAAGACGGTATCTTTGTCTCCCCAGCTGGCACAAATTAGGTCTATAAAAGAGCTAGGACACTGGGCAGGCACAGGCTCATATTAAACTTGGAGACCCTGTTCTCCAGCATTCAATCTCCCCACCTGGCTAGACTTCTTCCCAGGTTTCCTGGGCCTCTCCTTAGGCCTGTGCTTTCTGACACCAGTTGTGAAGAGGGTTTGTGCTTCTGCCAGTTGAGATTCTTGGGCCTTGTATAAATTAGGGGGTGTTCCTGAGCATGCTGGGAGACAATTATGCAAGTATGTGTAACACTCAATTGTGATACCCTATCACAATCTCCAGGGTAACCTTGTTAATTTTTTTGTTTTTGGGTGTGTGTTTTTAAAAAATTAAAAATGGAACTTCCGTTTGACCCAGTGATCCCACTTCTAGGACTATATCCCAAGAAAACAGAAACACCAATCGAAAGGATATATGCACCCCTATCTTCATAGCAGCACAATTTACAATAGCTAAGATTTGGAAACAGCTTAAGTGCCCATTAGCAGATGAGTGGATTAGAAAACTGTGGTACATCTACACAATAGAATACTACACTGCTGTAAAAAAGAAGGAATTCTTGCCATTTGCAACAGCATGGATGGAACTGGAGAGCATTATGCTAAATGAAATAAGCCAGTCAGAGAAAGATAAATATCACATGATCTCACTCATTTGTGGAATATAATGAACATCATAAAGTGATGAACAAAAATAGATACATAGACAAAGAAGCATAGAACAGACTGTCAAACTTCAGTGGGAAGGCAGGGGAGGGTGGGGGTAAGAGGGAGAGATCAACCAAAGGACTTGTATGCATGCCAACGGACACAGACACTAGGGGGGTGAGGGCATGTGCCGGGGAGTGGGGGAGGCCAAGGGGAGGTCAATGGGGGGAAAAGGAGACATCTGTACTACTATTTGTAATACTTTAAACAGTAATAAAATAAATAAATAATTATTAAATTCAAATAATTCTAGACGTAGCAATTATATTAAGTATTTTAATACAAATATAAAAAGTACTTTAATACAAATATGAAAGCATTAGGTTATGCCTCTCCTAATGATGAGATGCGTGCTCCACTCCAGCTTAGTTTAAGAACCTGTCTACCCTGAGGACACACAGCATTCATAGTCTGAAGTCCCACTCAGCCAAGAGAGCCTCTTAGGTAGTGATCTTTTAGTAGACATGTGAAAGAAGTGACCATCTCAGGCTGGGTTTAAACAATAGGACAAGTATAAAGATCTCTTATATTCGAAATGAGCAACACAAGGACACAGTCATAAACAAAATAATAGAGAAAATTATCTCTCAGAGTGGCTAAAATATTAGTATAGCAGACATTTGTAAAATCTGCATAAAAGACAAATATGTCTGTATCTGAAAACTTATTTTCTTTGAAACATATATTTTCACCTTACTAATAATGGTTGCCTCTGACTAGAAGAGAGTTTTCTATATCTTTAAAACTTTTTCAAGTTTTAAATAATGCACCTCTAGTGTTTTCCTAATCAAAAACACATATGGACTATTAAAATTCCACAGTGAAGATCCTTATATTTAAAAACAGCCCTAACCGGTTTGGCTCAGTGGATAGAGCGTCAGCCTGCGGACTGAATGGTCCCAGGTTCGATTCCAGTCAAGGGCATGTACCTTGGTTGCGGGCACATCCCCAGTAGGGGTTGTGCAGGAGGCAGCTGATTGATGTTTCTCTCTCATCGATGTTTCTAACTCTCTATCCCTCTCCCTTCCTCTCTGTAAATAATCAATAAAATATATTTAAAAAATAAAAATAAAAAAAAATAAAAACAACTGACATATTAGGAATAAAATACAACATCTACAACAGGAAAATAAACAAGGGGAAAGCGAACATGTGATCATTTTCCAGCATCTCTGAAGAGCTTCTAAACAGAGCGTAATATTACAGAGGTGCGACATGGATTGAGACACTAAATGTGCAATGTAGGATCCATAGCACTGGGAGAGTGAGTCTGCGAGTGGAACTCAGGACCTCACCACTGTTCCAGGCCTTTCCTCCAGCCTGTGTCTAGGGGTGCTGGGATGGAACAGATCAGGGGAAGGGACTCCCCATTGTTTAACGAGAACATAAGAACTTCCTAAGGAGGCTGCTTCTGATATAAGAAGAAAGTTAGGGTAGAAATACAAATTAGAACAATGAAATGCCATTTTTCCCCACCCCATCAGATTGGCAAAATGTTTAATGTTTGAAAATAATGAAGAAAAAAGAAAATAATGGGTGTTGGTGAGGATTTAAGAAAATGGGTTTTCTTGTATAGTGCTGGCAGGAGTGTAAGTTGGTGTAGCCACTTGAGAGGGTAATTTGGATTACTGTACTTTTAATCCATTAACTATACACATATACACACACAACTCAACCATGTCAAGTACAGGGTCGATTATTGCAAGAGTCATATAAACAATATTTTTTACTCAATTTTGCGGTATCACAAAATCACAAAGATAAAGATCATGAAAATTATATTCAACACAACTGATAATCTGCCGGAATGAGGGAAGCCCAAGTAATTACCTAAGAGATCTTTAGCTAGCTGCCTTTTGAGAACAGGAGTTGGGTGGAGGAGGTAAGCCAACCAACCAATTTTATTATATTCAAGGTCATGATATTATAGTATCTACCCTAGAGAAACACTCACATCTAAGTACAAGATTGCCCATTGGAGCACCATTTGCAATAGGATGGACACCACATGAAAGTCCATCAGTAGAAGAGTGTTTAAATTATAATGGCTTCATACCATGAAACAGTAAAAGAATGAGGCTGATGTATGCCTCCAGACATGGGAATACCTCCAAGGTATGTTATTAAATACAAATTTTAAAAACAAGCTATAGAATGATAAATATAACTGATACCACTCATATAAAAATTAAATATATGGCCCTAGCTCCATGGTCGGCAAACTGCGGCTCGTGAGCCACATGCTACTCTTTGGCCCCTTGAGTGTGGCTCTTCCTAAGCCTTGGGAGTACCCTAATTAAGTTAATAACAATGTACCTACCTATATAGTTTAAGTTTAAAAAATTTGGCTCTCAAAAGAAATTTCAATTGTTGTACAGTTGATATTTGGCTCTGTTGACTAATGACTTTGCCGACCACTGCCCTAGCCAGTTGCTCAGTGGTTAGAGTATTGGCCCTCGGACCGAATGGTCTCAGATTCGATTCCCAGTCAAGGGCATGTACGTCGGTTACAGGTTTGATCTCCAGCCCCTTTTGGGGCTTTTTCCAGAGGTAACCAATCAATGACTATTTCTCTTTCTCCCTCCCTTCCTCCCTCCCTTGCACTCTCTAAAAATCAATGAAAAAAAATCTCATAAATGTACATAAATTAATTTTTAAAGTTATTTTTAAAAGTGTCAGGTGCCACTTAACAATGGGGATACAGTCTGAGAAATGCATTACTTAACATTTTTTTTATTGTGCAATCATGGAGTGTACTTATACAAACCTAGGTGGTATAAAGTCCACTATACACCTAAGCTATATAGTATTGCCTGCTGCTCTTAGACTACAAGCCTGTACACCACATTACTATACAAAACAACACGAGATTACATCAAGTGCAAGAGAAAATGATGCAATCAAGAAACACGGTAAACACAAGATGTAGCATACTTATAAGTAGGGAGAGTACAGTCTAAAATAACTATAAAACGTATAGTCAATACATAAACCAGTCATTTATTATCATTACCAAGTATCCTGTAGTGTTCATAGTTGTATGTGTTTATCTTCATATGCCTGGCAGCGCAGAATGTTTACCCCAGCATCACCTCAAACACATGAGTAATGCATTGCTTTTTGACATTACGACTTCACAACATGACTACAACGTCACTAGGTGATAGGGATTTTTCAGCTCCATTATAATGTTACTGGACCACCCTCATCTATGCAGTCTATCATTGACCAACACCTCATTATGCCGTGCATGTCTGTGTACACTACAATAATAGCAGTTACATCTGAGGTAGGGAATGGGATAAAGGGGGTCAAATGAGCCTTTAACTTAATCTGTAATGTTCAATTTTTAGAATTTACAATGAAAATGTGTTTGTGTTCATTCAATGTGGTTTCATTATAACATTTCTTGAGAAAAAAAGAATCGATTTTGCTCAGTGGATAGAGCATCGGCCTGCGTACTGAAGGATCCTGGGTTCGATTCTGGTCCAGGGCATATGCCTGGGGTGCAGGCTCAATCCCCAGTAGGGATGTGCAGGAGGCAGCCAATCAATGATTCTCATAATTGATGTTTTTATCTTTCTCCCTCTCCCTTACTCTCCGAAATAAATAAAAATATTTAAAAAGAAATAAAAAATGAAATCAAAAGCTTAAACAAATACAAAAAAAAAAAAAGAATCGATTCCCAGTCAAAGCCACTGTGTGTGTGGAACATGCATATTCTCCCATGTCTGCATGGGCTTTCTCCCTGGGGACTCAGGTTTCTAAGCCCTTTCCCAAAGCTGCTCACGTGAGGTGAGCTGGCGTGTCTACACTATCCCAGTCCGTGTGTGGGTGTGGGTGGCCCTGCGATGGAAGGGCCCCCTGTCCAGGGTTGGTTCCCACCTTGTGCCCTGAGCTTCAGGGATAGGCTCCAGCCACCTGCCACCCTAAACTGGAATAAATGGGTGGGGAAATAATAATTTTACTTGCTTTTATTAATCTTTTTGAAATATATGTATAGATCACATTTATTTCAATGTTTAATATTAGAAGTGTTGGGGATCTTTATTAAGAAGTTTGGTGATGTTTTTATGACCAGAAATCTACCATAAGAACTTTACTCTTATTTATGTCCATTAGTCTGTGGTAAAATTGGTTTTGTTATATGTCATTTCACTTAAAGCTATAGTTTCCAAGAACCTATTGATGATGTTAAGTGAGGACTTACTGTATTTCTTATGCTATTTACATAAACAGTATTTTTAAGAGAAAGAAGCTCTTAAGGAGGCAGGTACAAACCCACGTGGGCTGTGCTCACCAAGGAAACTCCATGATGTATTCATGGGTTTACTTCTTTGGTGCTTTCCCTCTGAAAGAAGCCACATTTAGCAAAGAGTTCCAACTCTTGCTCACCTGTGTTTAATTTCCTTATAAATTTCTCCTGGTTGTTTAGTAAAGAAGCCTTCATATCTCAAGAAAGAAAAGAAGGGGGGAAGAGGAAGAGAGGGAGCAGGAGAGGAGGGGGAAGAGGAGGAGCATGAGGAAAGTAAGATGGGGAAAACTAGAGCGAACCATACTCACCCCTACACCCTGTGAGAATAAAGGACTCCTGCCTTGGAATTCTGCCCTGCCATTGACCAGCTGAGTGAACTTGAGCACATGTTTTCATTTTCCGACTCTCGGTTTTCTCTTCTGCAGATGAGAGCATCAGTAAGAAAGCCTAGGTAAGCGGTCTAGCTTGGCGTCTGGTGCATAGTAGGGAGTAAGGAAATGGTGCTTCCGAAGGGCTACTGGGAGCTGAGGCCGTGAGGGCAGGTGCTGGCCCTTCTACGTTGGACTATGATTAATCCATCTGATGGAGGCCGGCCAAGTCCTCCCATCTGTTATTTGACAAACAGAAGGAGGGAAGGAGATTTCATCAGCGAACCTGAACCTGAGATCTGCAGAAATCCAGGCATAAGACTCCTGCGTCCCTTCGGTTATCGTCATCCCTGGACTTTCCATTTGCAGCACTCGGTAATTTACGAAGCACTTTCCTTTCCATCCCCTCATGCGATTCTCACAACAACTTGGTTAGGTTATCAGGGCAGAGAGTGTCTGCATTTCCAGAGGAGGAGGAAATGAAGATTCGGAGAAGCTACGTGACTTGCCATGGTCTCTTAGGAGGAGGGCAGGGATTTAAACTCAGTTTCGTGTGGTTATAAAGCGGGCACTATTTTCACTGCACCTCTATACTTCACTATTGGCCACTCAATAACATGAGCAATGAGTGCAGAAAGAGTGCGCAAGGGAGAGTGTGGGGGGATGGGGAGGGGGCCTAAAGGACAATCATTTCTTCATTGTCTCCCACTAGCAGTTTACCGGCATCACTATCTACTTTGAGCGACTTCGTAGAAAGGACAGCAGACACCAGCTTTCTTGGTGGGAAAACGCCCTGTCAATTCAACCTTGCGTATAATCCAAAACCATCATGCTTAGATCTCCCTTATCTGCTCTGAGATACCATTCATGCCAGGCCATTGTCTGTCTTAATAACCCTCTTTCTGCAAGTCTCCACTCTTTATCCAAACATATGTATGACACAGGAAGAAGTTATACTCCATATTTGTTTGGGCACCTCTGTGTCCTTGGAGGATATTCTGAGATCATGTTCCATCATGAATGGTTTATTTTCCCCCCAGATCCCCTTTTAGTGTCAGAAGCAGACTGTCCCTTAATCTTTGGAGAATTAAAATAGATTTTCCTTCTCCTTATGTGTGAAGTGAACTGTGACCACTTGGCTTAGATGGCTTTGTTCCCAGCCAACAAGAAAAGAGGAATTTGATGAGGAAAAGGCATTTGGGCTGGTTTTCAAGAACCCAGTGAAAAGTTTTAAGATTTGTATGTTCTCAGATGCAGTCACATACCATCAAAGATAAAAAAAAAAAAAAAAAAAAAGGAAGAAAAGGAGGACAAGGAAGGTGAGAAAAGAGAAAGAGAAGAAAGGAAGAGGAAGGGAAGGGAAGGGAAGGGAAGGGAAGGGAAGGGAAGGGAAGGGAAGGGAAGGGAAGGGAAGGGAAGAATAACTCCTTTTATATCAGAAAATGTTGACATTTTTAAAACAATATATTTTGCCCTAGCTGGTTTGGCTCAGCAGATAGAGCGTCTACCTGTGGACTGAAGGGTCCCAGGTCCCTGTATGATTCTGGTCAAGGGCACATGACTGGGTTGCAGGCTTGATCCCCAGTAGGGGGCGTGCAGGAAGCAGCCAATCAATTATTCTCTCTCATCATTGATGTGTCTATCTCTCTCTTCCTCTCCCTTAATCTCTGAAATCAATAAAAATATATTTATAAATTAATTAATTAAATAGTTAAATAAAAAATAAAAACAATGTATTTTTTCCGCCGGCGCTGCCCATCCAAATCAGGACCTATAAAAGTCAGCCTGGAGTCACGTTTCCGCAATGTCTCTGCTTCAATAATATGCTAAAGTAGTTATAAATCCTTTGTCTGAAACAGGGGAAGGAAAGACAAATTTTTCATCCAGGCGACTTGGATAAGATAGGGAGCCAAATACCATAATGTCTTCATAAGCCCTTCAACAAGATTACTTAAGAGACTGGTTTTCACTGCCAAAGCAAAGTAGAGAACTAAAGCAGTTTGCTGCATAAATTAGATGAAGTTGGCCCAATGTCATTTTAAAAAATTGAGAATGTGGGGAGTTGGGGAAGTAGACTTTCTTTGCCTGGGGAGTAGCCTCGGTCTTCTGCTCCATTTATCACTGGATATCAAGTTCCTTTAAAAACTAAAATAAGCAGGTAGGGATAGCTTATTGATATTTCTATTTTATTGTTCTACAAAATTAACCTTGAGTATTAACTATGTGCTAGAGACTTTATATATATCATCTCATTTTATTCTCATGACACATCCTCAGAGAAAAAAATAACCCTTATTTTTATTTGAAGAAACAATCCAGGAGAGATTTACTAAACTACTCCAGATAATAGTGGTTAGCAGGAGAGAGAAAAAAAAAAAAAGGATTTGAACTCAATTCTATCTCTCTCTCTCATACACACGCACCATTTTGTATTATATGCATCAAAAAGGAAGCACATAAAAACTGCTGGGGCCCTGGCTGGTTTGGCTCAGTGGATAGAGCGTCAGCCTGCGGACTCAAGGGTCCCAAGTTCGATTCCAGTCAAGGGCATGTACCTTGGTTGCGGGCACATCCCCAGTAGGGGGTGTGCGGGAGGCAGCTGGTCAATGTTTCTCTCTCATCAATGTTTCTAACTCTCTATCCCTCTCCTTCCTCTCTGTAAAAAATCAATAAAATATATTTTTTAAAAAACTGCTGGGAAATCCATGTGTGATACAATATAATGAATGTACTTTTACAATGGTTATGGGCAAGGAATCTGTTATGCAAGTTGTCATGAAATCATGCCATTTATTCAACCTATACTTCCATGAAAAATATTCCCATTTCACTCTGTTTCATAGATGTATAAAATGCAATGTAGGTCACTTGGCTTAGGATGTCACTAGTCAAATGAGAACTCAGACCAAAAGTACCTAAGGTTTGGGCTCTCTGGCCTTGTTTAAAATATGTGATGGCTTATCATTATAAAAGACAACCCTGCCCTAGCGGTTTGGCTCAGTGGATAGAGCATGGGCCTTTGGACCAAAGGGTCCCAGGATCTCTTCCAGTCAAGGGCAGGCTCCTCCATGCCCAGGCCCTGGTCGAGCTCCTGCAGGAGGCAACCAATCGGTTTGTTTCTCTCACATCGATGCTTCTCTCTGTCTTTCCCTCTCTCTTTCACTCTCTCTAAAAATCAGTGGAAAAATATCCTCGGGTGAGGGTTAACAAAAAAATAAAAATAAAAAATATAAGCCAACCCCCCCCTCCATCATGGATATTCTACATGGATATCATAGATCATAGTTTTTGTTGACTGACCAGCAAATTTTGCTTAAAGCCAAGGAAGGGGGCTTCATCAATGTATTGTAATAGTTAAGGGAATGAACTTAAGGGTCCAACAGACTGGATGTGAATTCCCACTCTACCTCTTAATGGTCATGTGCCCAGGACAAGTTCTTTAATATCTCAAGCATCCCTTTCCTCACTTGAAATGTGGGGATAATAAAAGTATCTACCTCGTCTGTTTACTGTGACGATAAGTGAACACATGCAAACGCCTTGTTCATGATTCCTGCCCTATTTTAGTTATCATTAGAGGCACACTTTGACAAAAGAAATCATATCAAGCTTTTTAAAATTTGGTCAGTGCTCACACCTTAAAGCTAAGCAGAGTATTAAAATTATTCCTCCAGAAACCATAATCTCTAAGGAATAGTATGCCTGGGGTAGAGACAAAATTACAGAGTTGAAACTGAGATTTATTTTTATATTCATTTCTTTCAGAAAATTCAACACATAAACCACGAATACAAAGTGCCAGTCATAAAACAATGTCTCACAAAGTTATTATTTGAATCTGATATATACTGGTCAGCAATTTTCCTGTTTCCACTTTTGCTCTGTTGAATAACTAGTCACTATCCTGTGTCTAAAATTATTATATAATCAGAGATCAATATTATATAGCTTCTCCCTCCAAAAGTGGATAACAATGACTTTGTTCCTTCTATAATTTAATCATAATAATTTTGTTGGGCTTTAGTTATTGAACAAACTTACAGAGAATATAATATACTTAACATTATTACATCCTGTAAGCATAAATTAAGGGAGGAATGAATTAAGAAAAGGAGCTAAATGAATAAAAAATAATGTTAAGTGGCCTTTTGTACTGCTCTGACCCAAGCAAAAAAAAATAAATTTTCAAGGATGAAACAAAGAACACTAGCGCCACCTGGAGGCAGGAGTCTATTTGAAATGTAAGCTATGAATTGGAGAATGTTATTAGCACTGACATGAGCTGCAGAGATGGTCTAGCCCTGTATAAGTGGTAGGTAGCACACATGTGGCTACTGAGTATTTGAAATGTGGCTAGTCCAAATGGAAATGTGTGGCAAGTGTAAAACATACCAGATTTCAAAGGCCTAATATGAAAAAAATAATGTAAAACATCTTATTCATAATTTTTACATTGACGACGTATTAAAATATTTTTATTATGAGGTTACATAAAATATATTATCACAATTATTCTTAACTTTTTATCTTGATCTTTTCAATGTGGCTTTTGGAAATTTAAAATTACATATGCAGCTCATATTATCTTCCTATTGGGCAATGCTGATCTTGCCCTTGTCAGTCACAATGTGGGCCATGGACCAGCAGCATGGGTTGCATTCACCACCTGAGAGCTTGTTAGAAATGCAGAATCTCAGGCCCATCCCCAACCTTAACAAAATCCCCAGGTGACTGATATGTATATTAAGTTTGAGATTTACTGTGTAATCCAACCGCCTCATTTAACAAATGAATAAACTGAGGCCCAGAGTGGTAACCTGGCTTGTTCATGGTTATCTGGGTGGTTGCCCTAAAGCCTGATTCCCCAGTGGTCTTGAAACTTCCACATACCCCACCCTCTACTGCAGACCCTTCCATCTCGTAGAGTAAAAATAAAACAGACTGCTGCTTCACTAGCAAGGAAATAAAACATTGTAAAAATTATTGTAAATAGATAAGAAAATTATTGTAAGTAGATAAGAAAATAGTGTCCTCAGGGATACTTATAACAGAATTCTAGGGTATTCCTTAGCACTTGTGCAACCAAGTTACTCCACAAGAATGGAGAAAACCTGTGCTTTCTAAACTATTCCTGCAAATAACCTCCTTTGGTGGTAAAAAAAAAAAAAAAAAGGCAGGGTTTGATTCCTGGAATCAATAATGTGTCAATTGCTGAGTCAGTAAAAACGATTTAGAGGCTGATTCCTTTAGGATAAGTAAGAAGGTGAAAGAAGGAATTTCAGTTTTGTAACTCAGCTCCTTGTGGGTGGGTCTGAGTCATTCTTTGAACGTCCAGCTCCTCACAAACCGTTTAGCACATGGAAGGCTTTAAATGAGTGTGTTGAATGCACAGATTAGTTTCCATAGATTAGGTCCTAAACCTCAGGAAATGTTCCCTCCTTTACATTGTGTGGTAACAATGTAAAGAAATTCAGGAAAACACTTAAGTATTTAACTCTAGCTAAAATTAGTACTACTTTTAGGTTAAAATTTCTTTGGAATTAAGCACATTATTAAGAAAAATTTCAAATAGATACTAATTTTGCTCATGAAAATAAAATCCATCAGATAGAAAGAGGAGGTTCCAGGTAAATTAATATTGACAAGTAATTCCAAGGAGCAGAGGTTGTTAAAATAGTTTCACTCATTTTTGTAAAGATTTTTACTAAGACAGATTTTTACTAAGCCTAATCAATTTCCAGTACACTGTACATATGGCCCAAATGTTTTCTCTCATAAAAGATCTCTTTTTTGTGTGCCAACCGAAAAATGTAGATTTAACGTAGGAAATGAATTTCTGTGTTATATGAATTGAATATACTAAGTAGACTAGGAAGCACATTATTGGAATTATTTTTTCAAATGATGTAAGTCATATAGGAAGGAAAGTTTAACTCCCACTCTCTTCCTTTCAATTGTCCTATTTCCTCATGTTTTATCCATTACTCACTTCAGGTTTTGTTATTAACCTAAATAAAATAATAGGACATCAATCCTGCTTGTCATATGTAATAATGAACAATGACTGTTGCACATAATTATTAGAATGGTAATAATAAAAATCATAGGCCAGAATATTAACTTATATGTCATTAATTTGGCAATGACATTGAAAGGTGCCAATATAATCAGGTCAGGAGGGTCAGAAAAGGCAAATGGAACAAACGGCACCAGGGTAATCAGGAAAGGTCAGAAGGGGCAGAAAGAACAAACAACTTTTATGGGAGACAGCTGCAGCAGGGAGGTTACGGGAGATGGCCGCAGCCCGGGAGAAAACTGAAAAACTAGCAACTTGATAAGAAACTAGACAGGCATTAATTCACAACGGCGCCAAGATTCCCAGAAGAATGACCCCCTTGCTCCCCCCGTTTGCTTCCCCCGTTTGCTAGAGGGGTATATAACCTGTGCTTAAACTCTTAGTCGGGGCTTGCAGCCGCTGCTCTGCTGCGTTCAGAGTAAGTTGGTAAGCCCCAACATGTTGGTAATTAAATAAACCCTTTGCCTTTTGCATGAGAAGCGTCTCTTGGTTCTTTGTGACAGCGGCTTGCGTCCTGGGCTTTACAACATTATGTACTGCCTTACAACATTTCTTCTACTGATATCTTAAGTAGATATGGAATGACTCATTCATTCATTCAACAGTTGTTGAGCACCTATATGCCAGGCACTGACAAAGCTACTAGAAAAACGATAACCAATAAACCAATTCCTGCCCTCCTGGCACATTTATTCTCATGGAAGAAGCAAACAATAAACACATAAATGATGAAATATATGGTACATCTGGTTTTTTTAAAAAATATATTTTATTGATTTTTTACAGAGAGGAGAGGAGAGGGATAGAGAGTTAGAAACATCGATGAGAGAGAAACATCGATCAGCTGCCTCCTGCACACTCCCCACTGGGGATGTGCCCGCAACCAAGGTACATGCCCTTGATCAGAATCGAACCTGGGACCCTTCAGTCCGTAGGCCGATGCTCTATCCACTGAGCCAAACCGGTTAGGGCGGTACATCCAGTTCTGATGAGTGATGTGGAGAATATTAAGGAAGGAAATGCAAAGGAAGACAAGACTATTTTATATAGGGTGGTCTCTCTTAATTTTGAGTGGGAACCTGAACAAAAGCAAGGGAGGAGGCCATGCAGATATCTGGGAGAGGGCTGCCTGGTCAAATGGAACGAAAGTACACAGGCCCTAAGGCAGGGGCATGCTTAGCAGGTTGAAGAACAACACAGAGGCCAGTGTGCATGTGGGAAGTGGAGTGAACACAGGGAAGAGCAGGAGATGAAGTCAGAGAGGTAGAGGGGCCAGACCAGATAGGACCATGTACAACTTCGAATGTGCCTTTCAGTACAAGGAAAAGCCACTAGAGGGTCTAGCAGAGATGGGACATGATCTGACTTCTCCTTTAGAAGGAATCACTCTACCAGGTAGCTGCTGTGTTGGAAACAGACCGTAGGGACCAACGCAGAAGCAGGAGTTAGAAAGTTATTATAATAATCAAGGCAGGAAATGGTGACTTGGACCAGGATGATATGTTGGAGATAATGAAATGGTATCAAATTTAGACAAATTTTGAAGGTAAAAGTAGCAGGATTTGCAGGTGGATTAGAAGTAGTGTCTGGGAAGACTTCGAGTTTTTTGAGCAATGGAGATATCAGTTCCTGGTGAAACTGAGACATGAGCAGATTTGGTTGAAGGGGGGAGCAAGAGAGGAAAGATCTGAGATTTCTTTTGGAGATGAATTTAAGATGGTTTTAAAATATTCATTCTTGAAAAAGTAGATAGACTAGGACAGAGTTCAAGGGAAAGGTTGAGGTTGGCATCCTTGTTTCAGTCCTTGAGACAAGAGATCACATGAGTGGAAATGGAGCCAAAAGGAGTTCAGGACGAGACTTGGAATACACAACACTGGAAGCAGCCGATTGTGGTTTAACTGTTCAGATGCTTAGCATTGTCGTCCCCCAACCAAAACGTTAGTTCTCTGAGGCCATCCAGCCCAGTCTATATAGTCCTCATTATACACTTTGCCTATGGTGGGTGTTCAATAAAGATTTGGTAAATTAGTGAATAGAGACATTACTTAGTGCCAAGCAATGTTTGGAGGGATTACCAAGATAAAGAAAAAGTATGGAATGGCCATATCTGGCATCTTTTCCAGGCCCCATCACTCCTCCCTGTGAGAGAGAGAATGACTCACGTGCTTGTTGAATTTGGGAAACAAAACTGAGACTGGGAAGCTCCGCAGATTCTGGGCTCTAGCTTTTCCCAGAGGCTAGGTCTGACGTTCTAAGTAAGATTGCCATTTGGGCACTAGGAGAGGAAGAGAGGAGTATAAATTATCCCCCTTCAAATCTCAATGTGTTGTTATATGGCCTTTTATGACTGCTTTCTTTTACTTGTACTGTTTTCCATAAGGTTCATCCATATTGCAGCATGCATCAGTCCTTCATTTCCTCTTATGGCCAAATATTTTCCATTGTGAGGATATACCACATTTTGATTATAGACATTTGAATTGTATCCACTTTTGGCTATTATGAATAACTAGAGTCCTGGTGCATGAAATTTGTGCGGGGGGCGGGGGGGCGGGGGTGTCCCTCAGCCCAGCCTGCACCCTCTCCTATCTGGGACCCTCTCACAATCTGGGACTGCTGGCTCCCAACGGCGCCTGCCTGACTGCCTGATTGCCCCTAACTGCTTTGGCCTGCCAGCCTGATCACCCCCTAACTACTCCCCTGCCAGCCCGATTGCCCCCAACTGCCCTCCCCTGCCGGCCCATTAACCCCTAACAACCCTCCCCTACCTGCCTGGTGGTCCCTAACTGCCCTCCCCTGCTGGCCTGATCGCCCACAACTACCCTTCCTTGCAGGCCATCTTCTGGCTGTGGGCATGGCCATCTTTGAGGGTGGGGCAGTCAATTAGCATATTCTCTCTTTATTAGATAGGATGCTGCACTGAACATCCATGGACAAGCTTTTCTATAGACATATGTTTTCAATTCTTGTGGTTCTATACCTGGTAGTGAAATTATTAAATGGTACCGGTAGGTTTAGCTTTCTGAGGAAATTCCTATTCTTCAAGATGGATGCTCCATTTTATATTCCAACCAGAGATATGTGAAGGTTCTGATTTCTCCACAACATTTGTTATTGCCTATACCATCCTACTGGCTGTGAAGTTGTAACTTATTGAAATACAGATTTTCATTTTTCGGATGGATAATGTTTAAGACTCTGATGTGTCTATTGACCATTTGTATAACTTTCTTAATTCCTTCCACACAGACTGGCTTGGGTCCTATTTCAATTGCACTGGATCGTTTCTATTTCTTCCATTGAAAATAAAGCGGCGATGAAGACTTGCAGGCACATGGTCAGTTAGTTTCGCTTATTTGAATCGTATTCTGGCGCTGCATTTGGGCATCCCTGGGTCAGATGAGAGACGAATCCCGGGATCCCGCGCGGCGCAGGGCCCTTTGGCCTGTCAGGCGAGTCCCCGGAGGGTCAAAGCGCGTCCCCGCCTCGCGCCGCGTCACCGAAGTCCCGCCCGCCCGCCCGTCCGAGACCTGCGCGCGGCGCGCGAGGGGCCGGTCCGCGCCCGCTGGAGGCGGGGGCCCTGGGGAGCGCGGAAGCGGCCGGGCCATGGTTCCCTGGGCTGGGGCGGCGCTCTGGATGCTGAACCCCCTACTCGTTGTGTGGCTCACACTGGCCGCCGCTTTCCTGCTGACCCTGCTGCTGCAGCTCGTGCCGCCTCGCTGGCTCCCCAGCTGCGCCCTCTTCCAGGACCTGATCCGCTATGGGAAAACCAAATGTGGCGCGCCACCGCGCCCGGCCATCTGCCGGAGCTTTGATGTCCCCAAGAGGTAACGGCGCCCCGGGCCTGAGTGCGGGTGGCCGAGGCGCGATCCCGGGGCGCCCGGCTCGCGCAGCCGGCAGGGGGCAGCAGAGGCGGGCGCGGGGCGGCGCGGCCCGGGCTGGTTCTCCCAGGCCGCACGGTGGGCGGGTCTCCCAGCTCCCGCGCGTCCGCTTCGGGGCCCAGGGGGCGAAACGTCCCGAATGTCCGCCGACACCGGAGAGCTGAGCCGCGTACACTATCAGGGGCGCAGGAACGTGAACTGGTGACGCACCGCACGGAGTCCTTCCCTCGGAGAAGTGGCAACGCTTCTGAATTTAGGCCTGGTTACCACGAGGCAAATAAAGTCTCCTTTGTCTCCAAATTCCCCCTTTCCTCTCCCCTGCACTCACTCGCAGCGGTTCTCAACCTGTGGGTCGCGACCCCTTGGCGGTCGAATGACCCCTTCACAGGGGTCGCCTAAGACCATTCTGCATATCAGATATTTACATTACGATTCATAACGATAGCAACATTATAGTTATGAAGTGGCAACGAAAATAATTTTATGGTTGGGTCACAACATGAGGAACTGTATTTAAAGGGCCAGAAGGTTGAGAACCACTGCTGGGGGCTTGCAGTCTACTTGAGGTGCCCAGAACTCACCAGAAATGAAGGCAGGCCCGCCCTTTGCGCCTCTGTTTCCATTTTCTCCCCTGCCCTCGACCCCGGTAGCCTGGAGGAAGGGCGAGATGCTGGTCCCCACGCTTGGCGCCACCTGCTTCGGCCGCACTGACCCTCCTAACCCGCACCTGGGCAGGTGCCCCTGGAGACAGCTGTCTATGATGGTACCTGTTAGGCAAGCCTGATCCCGAAGCTCCATTTGACTTTTAATAGATTTCCTAACCAAAATCAACGAAAGATTTCAGTGTTAGGACTTAAATAGAATTCTTTCAGAAAGAGTAAGAGTTATTATAGTTTGATTTTTTGGGTTTGGGGTTTGTTTTTCTTTTTACTTTGAATTCAGATCATAGCTGGTAAGAGTCAGCCAAACATTTCTAGGTGGTAGAGATATAGGAGTTTTTTATATTCCATTAGAAATATTGGAGACCTCAAAACATTATTTTCATCAGTACAAGGATTGTAGTTATTTCCCACTAGATCTTGTTATTTGTTACATTAGTTGAGAAACACAATTATTACTATATCAAAGACTTGTTTTTTAGTAGTGGTGTTACCTATATTTCCATACATTTGGTTTCCTTTGTAATCCCCACGTATTTTATGCTTGTCATAACATTTTGAAAGGGGGCCTATAGCCTTCATCATACCGCCAACGGAGTCAGTTCATGGAAGAAAAATGTTAAGAACCCCTGCTCTAGACTCTACACTTTCCATGCGTTAAATTTGTCTTGTTTGTAACCATATCCCTGATTCAATGCCTGACAAATAATAAGGTCCTTGATCAATATCTTGTGAAAGATTTTTTTTAAAAGGTTTTAGGTTGAGTCAGATTATTAGTTAACTTGGGTGCTTGCTCTGAGAGTTACTTTAGATGAGAGAGGTATCTTCTCTTTCATTCATTTTTAATTAGTATTTACAGAGAACTACTGTATGCCAGGAGCTATTCTAGGCTCCTTGGAGCATTTGTTCTTTTAAGACATACAGTAAATATGTAAACAAATCTTGTAAAACAAGCAAAATAATTTCAGGAGTTAATAAGTGCTTCAGAGGAATCCAGCAGGGTTACTTGATCCCAGAGCTGGACTGGTGGGGGGTGGCAGCGACAAAGCTGAAAGAATGATCCGAGGGGTGGGGCGGGAGATGAGTTCACTGCTCAACAGAGCCTTACAGGCCTCCGTGGCGATTAGCTTTTATTCCGAGTGTATGGAAAGCCATTTATGGCTTTAGGGTGAGGAAGGGAGCATGGCATTATGTGATTTATGTTTGTTTTTTTCTTAATCGCTTCACCTTTCTTACCCAGTCCCCTAAACCCCCTCCCCTCTCACAGCTGTCAGTCTGTTCTATGTCTCTATGAGTCTCTTTCTATTTTGTTAGTTTATTTTGTTCATTAGATTCCACATATGAGTGAAATCATATGGCACTGTGCTTGTCTTTCTCCGACTGGCTTATTTCACTAGCATAATGCTCTCCAAGTCCATCCATGCTGTCGCAAAAGGTTAAAATGTCCTTCTTTTTTACCACCGGGTAGTAAATATCCCGTTGTGTAAATGTACCAGTTTTTTTTATCCACTCATCTACTGATGGAAACTTGGGCTGCTTCCATATCTTGTTTATTGTAAATAACGCTGCTATGAACATCGGGGTACATTTATTCTTTTGAATTAGTGTTTCCAGTTTCTTCAGACATATTCCCAGAAGTGATTTATGTTTTGAAAGGATGACTAGCTGTTGTGTGGAAAAGACTGCGTAAGAGGTTATTATGGGGTCCAGTCAAGAGGTGATATATGGATTGGAGTGTTAGCATAATAGCACCTGCTTGTCCTGTAGGTGGAGATGACATTAAAGCACTTAGCCCAGGGCCAGGGCCTTAGTCAGAGGAACATGCGTTTCCTTAGTCAATCCCTTAACCCCTCTCTGGGCCTGGCGTCAGTGCTGGCAGTCAACAAATATGTATTAGATCAGATCATGTCTCCTAGCCCAAAACCATTCAGTGGCTTCCAGCTCACAGGAAGAGCCCAAGACCCTTGTCCCCACCACCTCACTGACTTCGTTTCTTGTAGTTTATCCTCCCTCCACCCCGCCCCCCACCATGTGGCTCCAGTCCTGTTTTATGGGCCTCTTTGCTAGTCCTCTCTCCACCTCAGGGCCTTTGCACTGCCTGTTTGCTCTAACTGGGAAGCATTGCCTCCAAATAGCGACATGGTTTATGCTCTCACTTCCTATAATCCTGCTCAAATACCTTTTCAATGAGGTGTGCCCTGCCCATCCTGTTTAAAAGTATATTCTATCATCCTAGCATCCCTTCTTCTCTTCCCGGCTTTAGTCTGTTCAGTAATAATTACCGCCTACTGACATGCTGTAAAATTTACTTTGTGTGAGAGTATAAGCTCCATAGAGGCAGGAATTGTTGTCTCCTGTGTTCATTGTTGTATCCCCAGAGCCTAGAGCAGTCCCTGGCTTATAATAAGCACGAAAATATGTGCTAAATCAAAGGAGTGCTTGCTCAGTGTTAAGCCCTGGGTTACCATAAGGATCACCTTATCCATGTTCCCAAGGGCTAGGAAAACAGTGCTTCAGTTAGGCAAAGTGCCAAGGGAGGGAAAAGAGGCTAGAGCTGGGTCTTTTACTAGTAAAAAAAAAAAAGCAAGAGATATAACCTTATCAAAAGTAGAACATGTTTTCTCTAGAGGGAAATCAGGCAAGCAAAACAAGCACTAGAATGTACAAAATGCAGGAGTAGGAAAAACAGGCTGCCTGTGCATCAGGAACACCATGGCATAAGTAGGGCACAGCAAGATGTGGCTCAGCAGCTTATACCAACATGCTCGAGTGATTTGGTTGGCTTTAGATGAGGTATAGATGGGTATGTGTAATGCAGGGCCAGGAAAGTAGGCTCAGGCTGGTCTGAGCTGCATGAATAGGAGTACGGCAGTGTGACTAACTTCAGTCCTCAGGGCTGGGTCTGAGCAAACCCTGCCACTCACTGTGTGACTGTGGATAAGGACCTTCACCTTCCTGAGCCGGAGTTTTCTCATCGGCCACATCAACTGTATAGGATTGCTGTGAAGATGAAGTGAAATCACCTTAACTGGTCTCCCCCAGACTAGACTATTCTCTGCCTGGTTTCCAGAGGGATGTTCTTTTGTTTTGTTTTCTAAACTTAAAGAATCGTGAAATGAATGAGTAGTGCTCTTTCTTATTGTGGTAAAATGTACATGACATACTATTTACCGATTTAATCCTTTTTGAGTGTATGCCTTAGTGGCTTTAAGTACATTCACATGTTTGTGCAACCATCACCACTATCAGCTTCCAGAACTTTCCCGTCAGCCAGAGGGATTTTTAAAAACATAAATTATTACTTCAGGTCACTCTACTCAAATTCGCCCCTCCCCCCACCACACACACTTAATAAAAGTCAGGGTCCTTACAAGACCCTGTAGCATGTGTGCCCTCCCCCTCCCCCTAGCCCTCCCCACACAGGTGTCCTTCACTGCTCCTCGGGGCCTTGGTGGTTGTCATTTCCTCTGCCTGGAAGGTTCTTCCCCCTCCAATGCACAAGGGTTACTCATTCTAGCCAAATGCCACCTTGAGAGAGGCCATCCCTGACCATCTGTCCAGGGTGACCTCCCCTCTGTGCCATCACCCAGCATTACCTGGATGTCCACAGGCTCGTTTGTGGACTGACCGCTGAACGGTAAACTTCATCAAGGCGGGACCTGGTTTGATCGCTCCCTGCTGAGTGCCCAGCTCCAGCAACGGTACCTGGCATGTTTTAAGTGCTCGGTAAATATTTGCGAAAAAATGAAATAGGTAAAGCTGCTCCTCAGGAGCAGACCCCTCCCCTTCTGTGGGAGCCTGCAGAGCAAGGTGCTGCTGCCATCTGCTCTGCTCCTGCCTCAGACCAGACCTGGGCTCGCTTCTAGGAAGTGTGTCTTTTGTTTTGTTTTTTAGAGAGAAAGAGGAAGAGAGAGAGATAAAGAGAGGGAAATATTGATGTACTGTTCCACTCATTTATGCATTCATTGGTTGCTTCTTTTATGTGCCCTGATTAGAGATTGAACCTGCAACCTTGATGTATTAGGACGACGACTAGGAAGTGTGTCTTAAGGAAAAAGCTGGAAGGCAACCAAAGGCCAGTGGCCTGCAGGGTGGAGGGGGTTGTGAAATTAACACTGATGCATGAGCATTTGAAGAAACTAAGCCAGGAGTGGGCAAACTTTTTGACTCGAGGGCCACAATGGGTTCTTAAACTGGACCGGAGGGCCGGAACAAAAGCATGGATGGAGTGTTTGTGTGAACTAATATAAATTCAAAGTAAACATCATTACATAAAAGGGTACAGTCTTTTTTTTTTTAGTTTTATTCATTTCAAACCGGCCGGATCTGGCCCGCGGGCCGTAGTTTGCCCACGGCTGAACTAAGCTCATGAGCCTGGAGAAGATCAGAATTAGGAATAGGACGGCTCAGAGAGGGCAGATCCAGTGATAGAGAGTCTGTAACAGTAGTTGGGAGAATTAAGAGGGTTACTGTGGAATGATCAGATTAGGTCATTGTTAGTGGCATGGTCTGGGTACACTGTGAGTTTTGGTGCACAGAATATTCTGGACCATCTGGAAGAGGAGTCCCTGGGTTTATATTTAATCCTCCTGACTCCAGGTCATCTTATTTTGTCACAGTCTAATGAGACAAGAGGGAAGGGGGCTTACTATAGACACGATGCACTGAAGACCAGGGAAGGCCAAATGACCTCCAGGCACCTTGCAAAGTCAGAATGATTCTGAATTGGTTTGGATAGAGAAAAATAGTAAGTGGACCGACAAAGAAACCGTTAGGCCCTTGTGCCATATTAGGTGATTTCATTTCAGCAAACCAACATCATCTTTCACATCAAATTAACATTGCTAATTGCAATTTTTATTGGTTTTGTGGTTTTATTTGTATTTCATTTGTAACTGTGTTGATTGCAAAATAAGCATTGTAGTTATATGAGAGCTGTAACCCTCAGGAGTTGATACCTAGTTGTATGAGTTAATATTTGTCATCTAAGTAATTTAGGTCAACACAGTTTAGAAGACTGAATCGGAAGACCTCTAAGGTTTCTTAACAGCCCTGAGCGCCTGTAGTTGTGTAAATCTTGTGTAACAGTTGTATGGCTATTGCAGTAACACTGCTCCAGATTTAGAAATCTCACAGATTTGGCCTGCATTTAGCACAATCCAGGAACTAGTTTGGAACCTGAGCCCAACCCAGTTACCAGAGGTCAGAGAGCTTACTAACTGAACCTCGGTCTAAGTTTAACAGCGTCAATCATATTCTTGTTAACCTCAGGAGGCCTCTTTTTCTTCTGAGTTCACCGGTCCCATCATTTGAAAGGAAGTTTTGAAATCTGAACACCTGTAGGATTCAGGTTCTATTAAAAAGAGTAACTAGACCAGTGATGGAGAACCTATGACACCCGTGTCAGAGGTGACACGTGAACTCATTTTTTTGGTTGATTTTTTTCTTTGTTAAATGGCATTTAAATATATAAAATAAATATCAAAAATATAAATCTTTGTTTTACTACGGTTGCAAATATCAAAAAATTTCTATATGTGACACGGCACCAGAGTTAAGTTAGGGTTTTTCAAAATGCTGACACGCCGAGCTCAAAAGGTTCGCCGTCACTGAACTAGACTCTGAGGATGGGGGGAGAGAAGAGAAGGACACGAAAAAATAGTCTTACCAATGGACATAGACACTGGGGCGGTGGGGGCTTGCCTGGGGTGGGAATGGCTGGGGGTGGGGGGAGTCAATTGGGGAAAAGGAGACATGTAAAACTTTAGACAATAAAATAATAATAATAATAATAATAATAATAGTCTTTCTGCGTAATAAAGGGGCTCTATCCTGACAATTGCCTAACTTGTTTTCCCTTTGCAGGTACTTTTCTCATTTCTATGTCATCTCAGTGCTGTGGAATGGCTTCCTGCTTTGGTGCCTTACTCAATGCCTGTTCCTGGGAGCGCCTTTTCCAGACTGGCTGTACACTTTACTCAGAATTCTTGGGGCTGTGCAATTCCGCGGTAATCACAACCATTGCATCCTGTTCCTACCTTTCCTGCCTGCAGGAAGCTGTTCTTGGTATTTCATAGCCACTGTGAGCAAAAAGAGTTCTGCCTCGTCATGCCCATCCCCGTGGGGATGCCCCCAAGTCTTTCACTGAGATCTTGGCAGAGCTGAGAGTTAGCTCTCCATCCCCGACTCCACAGCAGTTGCTGGGTGGTGTACGGACTGGCTGCTCTCCCCCTGATACTGTTTGTACTGTTGGTAAATTTACATAGACGTCTTTAGACTTAGGAGAAAAGCTTTTAGGATTCCCTTGTGTTTGCCTTGAAACATTTATACCGTCCAACCAAAACCGTGTCTCAGAACTCCAGAAACGTGCTGGAAAATTACTTTTTGATCACTGGTTACAACTGTTATAGCGTAAGGCTTTGGTTTCCTGATAAAATTGACTGTAAAGACATGGACCCAATGATTACAAAACAGACATTACATTTGCCTCAGATAAAGAACAATTTTAAAAGAAAGAGTTGAAGGTGAAAACAAAGTGGCCTCAGTGCATGTCAGGCCGGGAGAGGGGCAGAAGTAGAAACATTGTTCTGGTGCTGGCTCTGCTCAGCAGCCAAGCCACTGGCTCCCCAGGAACAATCCCTTTCTGTGTGACCAGAGGAACCTGTTGCAAAAGATGACGGTCAGAAGGAAGAGCACATGCAGTTCCTGTTTGGGAGGGGAGGGTACCTCACTGAGTCCCGCCTCACACATTCAAACTCATCTCTTTATTTTGTCTTTGTTTTTCTGAAGATATTTTTAAAATATATTTTTATTGATTTCAGAGAGGAAGGGAGAGGGAGAGAGTGATAGAAACATCAATGATGAGAGAGAATCATTGATCGGCTGCCTCCTACAAGCCCCCAACTGGGGATCGAGCCCTCAACCTGGACATGTGCTCTGACCAGGAATCAAACCGTGACCTCCTTGTTCTTAGGTTGACACTCAACCACTGAGCCACGCCGGCTGGGTTTATGTCATTTTTAAAACCGGCATTTCTTCTGACTTCTTTTGGGGTAGAGGAGTGAAAGGCAGATAGGAAGGTAGATCTCAGGGGTTACAGTCTCCTAAAAGTATCATTTCTTTTCTTTTTTTTTTAACATGGAAAGGAATGCAGAATTCTTCCTCAGTTCCTGTCCTCCTTTCTGCCTCTGTGGGTGCCTGTGTCTCTTGTCTCCCCGAACCCCAGGGATCCCACCAGGTGGGGCTGCTCAGGGGTCACCCTGGAACTCTTCCTGTCTTCGTTATTATTAGTGCCCGGGACCCGGGAACCGGGACCCGAGACCCTGTTTGTGAGCATAGGCCCCTTCACAGGAGGGCCATGCCATCTCAAAGGCTTTCACAGGGTGAAGCTGAGACCTGAGTTTGTCCAGCTCTGTCACTAGCTCCCTGTGTAACCTTGAGCCAAATATGTTGACTTCACATGGCCCACTTCCCCACTGCTAAGAAAAGCAGGGAAGCGTTAGACTGGATGATTTCTAGGCCCATTCCTAGCTCTACTTTTGTGTAATACTATGTGTAACGGTAGGAGAATATAATACTGGCTTAACTCCGAAGAGAGACATGCTGAATGTGTTGCTTTCTGAATCGCAGGGGGTGAGTTGGCGCTGTCTGCATTCTTAGTACTGGTGTTTCTGTGGCTGCACAGCTTGCGGAGACTCTTCGAGTGCCTCTATGTCAGTGTCTTTTCCAACGCTGTGATTCACATCGCGCAGTACTGCTTTGGACTCGTCTACTACGTCCTCGTCGGCCTAACTGTGCTGAGCCAAGTGCCGATGGACGGCAGGAATGGTGAGTGGTCCCTGGGCACTGTTACCTGAGTCACCGGGGGCCATGGAAGTTGGAGAGCAGGAGACCTGCCCAATCCTTAACGTCTTCAGTAAAGACGGTAAAGGGCAAAGCATTCAGGAGGGTCAGAAGAAATGGGACGTGAGGTTTCCCTCAGTGGGGGTGAGGCAGTGAACTCACGTGGAGTAAGTCTGGAGACAGAGGAGGAGTGTGGTCCAGAGATGAACAGGGAGCAGGATCACCCACAAACAGGAGAAAGGGTCAGCAAAGACAGTGGCTTCCCCAGAGCCTCAGCCTTCCTGTTTGTGTGGGAAGGTGAGGGGTGAGGCTGGGGAAGGGGAAGTTGTGGCGCAGGATTTGACCATAGAAAACCAGAGGAGGAGTGGGCGGCCTGACTCGGGGTGGGTACTTGTGATGTGAAGAGGGAGCAGGGAGCCATTTTTTTGCCGTTTAGGTCTTGGGACTGTGCCATTGCACACAGCTTTTCTGTCAGCGAGGCCGCCATGGGGCGAGGACAGCAGAGTACTGTGGTCAATCAGAACTGCGTCTTAACAAGTCTGACCTCTTACTAACCAGGAAGAGGGAACAAAATCATGACTTTTGTTTGTGAGGAGGAAATGAAGTGGGTTTTATTTTGTGGGAGGGAGGTGAATAGCTAACATATATGACTGTCATTTTTGTGAAAACAATACGTGCTTACTGTAAGGAATCAAGTTGTTTGTGGTAACTGAAATGAATCTTTAGGACTGAGGTTAACTTCACCTTGCAGCCCAGGCACTGTTGGGTAGATCGCTCATGACTGTTGTCTCTCAGTCCAAGGCTTCATACATTCATCCTTGTAAACTGAGACCAAGATCTAGACGTTTCCAAGCCCTCAGTGAGGGAGCGTTCTCCTCAGGTTTGATTTCAGTATCAGCGTGCCCCTCTCTCTTGCTGTACTACAACTCAGGCCTCCATGGCTTGAGGAATGGTTTTCAAGTACATCTTATTGATGCTGTTTCTCAATTCATGAATTATTTATCGGCCTCAGCTACTCCGCTAGCATCTCTCCACCTAAGTGCTCTGAACTGAAATATGTTCTTCCTCCCTGAGCTTTCTGCTGTGGTATTCTTGTGCAGCCCAGTATCAAGGCTTGCGCTGTCATTCCTGGGTGTACAGTATGGGTTTTCCACCCCAAGGAACTTGCCTAAGGACTTTGGTTACTCACCAGCTTTCAGTTGCTTCGTTCCCATTGGCAGCACCTGTCTCTTCTGGACTTTTCTCTGGTGGCCGGGCCCCACCTTCTGCACTCACTCCTGTGTAACTAATGAAGAGAAGGCAGCCGTGGCACCCACAAAAAGCTTTCCTGATACTCCCTTCTGCAGCTGTCTTTTGTTTCATCTATTTGTCCTTCATATGGGACAATATGGGGAGAACTGGTTTCAGGAATTCATTGAGAGAGAATACACGGGGGCATTTGTCAGCTGTGGGGTCCAATAGAAATGGGCTTGGGGTTCGATGGACCTGAATCTGAGTCCGGCTTATTTAACTTCTCTTAGCCTACAACCTTCATCTGAAATCAGGGATATTTACAGATTTCAGAGGATTGGTGTGAAAGTGAAAAGAAAGAATATCTCTAAACTACCCAGATCTCCACACCTCCTTGTCTTCAAGTCTAGAGAATTCCCCCAGTCACTCTGATGACACAGTTCTATTTTCTTTTCTTCAGAGTACTATCTCTACCTGAAATTACCTGGGCTATTGATTTGTTTACTCGATTCTAGTGGCAGCTGCCACTGGAATGTGAATGTATGAGGACTGGGATCTTGCCTGATGTATTCACTGTTTTATGCCTCACATCTACAACAGTTCCAAGCTCAATCAACACCATTAAGTAACAAATAAATGAATGAATAAATGCTACACAGATAAGATGCTCAGTAAATATGAGCCTTCCCCTTTCCTGCATGATAATTCCAGCTTACTCTTACAAATCTTTTTTCCCTCCCAGGTAGTTTCTCTGCATTTAGAGTAGGTGACTGGGTAGTGATGTGAATTCCCAGACATTTGCTTCAATGTTTAATTCTACAGTTACTTGTTCTTAAAGGCCTTTTGATTAAAAACTGAATTTTTCATATTTTGCTTACTTTTTACTTATAAAAAATAACTTTTTAGTTATATGGCTAAGCCTAGTGAATATTAAGAGACTCTAAGTAGATTGTTTATATAGAGCCAGGTTTAAAAGAAATCAACACAGGTAGACTTTGGTGGACTTTCATTAGTCATTAGCTGTCATCTCGAAGTCCTACTCCTAGGTACCCACATGGAATAGCATGATCCTTGCTTCTCTTACCTGGATCAACTTTGTAGGGGCTCCCTCTTGGCTCCAGAGCCTCAGGCTGGTTGGTTCCTGTTATCAATGGACAACTTTGTTTCTTGAACCAAGTCCCCGACTAGCCCGACTGCTTCCTGCTGATCATAGGGAAGTCCTTAATTTGTTTTTCTGATGCCAGTACTTAGAGCTCTACATTCTTCTCTTCTTCCACATATCTGGAGAAGAGAGAAGATAATACTCTAAGTATTTCTTTTCCTAAAACGAAATCTCTCTGACTAGGTTCTGTCTAATCAGAAAGGGATACTGTTTTGTTTTCCATCTTGGAGTTGACTTTTCTCCTCTTTGTGAGAAGTCCCCACCCTTAGCCTTCGCTTGCAGTAGTTTTCTTGATTGACTGGAGCCCATCAAGTCAGCATTCTGCCTTCAGGGTCTCCCTAGCAATGGCTTAGGATAGTAGCTCAGGGAGAGGTTTCAGAAAGTGTTTTTCTGACAGTAGAATATAAGAAAGAAGGCATAAATCCAGGCTTAGAAATTAGCAAGGTTGTCGCACCACACGAGAATACATCACAAGAGTAGGAGATAGAGCTGAACTCTGTGCTTAAAGCATTTGAAGAAGGAACAAGAGAATGTATCGTTGTGGAATTTTCTGCCAGGTGCCATTGAAGCTGCCCCTGGCTGAGGAACAAGTCTGCTGTGGTGTTCTTCCTCCTGTACTTGGGAAATTCTATCAGCATAGTTTTATAGCCATGAGGAACAGAATAAGTGGATGAATGTGTTCTGCTGACTGTGTGATTTTTCAATTCCCCGAGCCTCTGAAATTTTGCAGCATTGGCTAATAACACAATTCTTATTTCTGCAGTCTATGTGGTAGGGAAAAATCTCTTGATGCAAACTCGGTGGTTCCATATCCTCGGTATGATGATGTTCATCTGGTCATCGGTCCATCAGTATAAGTGCCACGTCATTCTTGGCAATCTCAGGAAAAATAAAGCAGGTAAGATCTTTTCGAGCCACTGCATGTGGATTTTAACACTCAGAAGTAAATTGTCCGTGTACTTTCATCCTTTTCCTTCCTGCCCTAATTAGGTGACTAATGGATCAAATATTCATTTTTGGTAAGACATCTCTCTGGGTCTTGATCTTCCCATCTGTGAAATGAGAGCATTAGACTGAGAGTTCTCTCTGGCCCCACTAGTCCTGGTATTTATGATTCTACTAGAGGCCTGGTGCATGAAATTCGTGCATGGGGCGGGTGGGGGGTGTCCCTCAGCCTGGCCTGCACCCTCTAGCAATCTGGAACCACTGGCTCCTAACCACTTGCCTGCCTGCCTGCCTCATCACCCCTAACCACTCTGCCTGCCTGCCTCATCGCCCCTAATTGCTCGCCTGCCTGATCGTCCCTAACCACTCTGCCTGCCTGCCTGATGCCTCTTATTGCTCACCTGCCTGCCTGATCGCTCCTAACTGCTTGCCTGCCTGCCTGATCACCGCTAACTGCTCACCTGCCTGCCTCATCACCCTTAACCACTCACCTGCCTCATTGCCCCTAACCACTCACCTGCCTGCCTCATCGCCCCTAACTGCTCGCCTGCCTGATTGCCTTTAACCACTCTGCCTGCCTGCCTGATGCCCCTTACTGCTCACATGCCTGCCTGATCACCCCTAACCGCTTCTGCCTCGGCCCCTGCCGTGGCGGCTTTGTCCGGAAGGACGTCCAGAATGATGTCTGGAAGGTCATTCGGCTGTCTGGTCTAATTAGCATACTATGTTTTTATTATTATAGATTCTGTACCCACAATTTAGGGCCTGCACTGCATATATGTGTCTGACCAGTATGTGAGCACTAGTATGACCATGCTGAGTTAGTATCATTCCAGCCAAAACTCTTGACTTTTTTATTAGTTTTTGTGTTAACTTATCACAGGGACAGTTTTTATTAGGCTTTTTGAAATATTAAAAATGGAATAGTATTATTCAGCGTTTATTGAGTGCTCATTTTGTGCCAGGCCCTACTTGGAGTGTTTTAGCTTCACAAATGCTCACTTGAGGTGGGTACAGTCTAATCTCCATTTTACAGATGAGGAAACTGAGGCACAAAGAGGTTAAGCAACTTATCTAAAGTCCCCATGGCCATCACCTTGGGATTCCATAGCATAACTTGGTGGCTAGTGGTAACAGCCAGTAGGTGTAGAGCCTGGGTTTGGACTTGTGCAGTCTCACTGGAGTCTGAGCCCTTTTTTTTTTTTTAATGTTTATGTCATTATAGTGAAACTAAATTTTAAGAGACACTGCATGCCATTTTTTGTATATCACTAGTTTGTTATAAAAGAGACATAGAAATTATTTACGTGATGAAATATTTCAGAAAGTCAGTGAAATGGGCAGCTTCACATGATACCATTTCAAGTGATTTATTTCAGTCTGTGTACCTTCCAAGAATGTCACCACCTCTTAATAAGAAATAATCCTTGTTGTTTAGAACTACCTTGGTGCCTCCCCATTCTGGAAGAACTTTGTCTCCAACTTTGACACAAACTGGTCGAGTCTCTCCACCCTTTCTTTTGGAGCCTGATCCAACAGCCACTACTGCTGCTTGCATTGCTTTTCCTTGAGATTTTTCTGGAAGCAGAATGCCTCCTTTGGCTACAGTGTCTGCAGCACTCCTTTCACCTAATACTGGGTCAGAGCGGGAAGAAACTTTCCGAGTGCCTGTCCTGCCATGACTCCTGCTGCAGCAGTTCACACTCTGTGCAGGGCCCCAAGGAGACACCTACAGTCCGGCCCGCTGGACACTGAACTTGGGTAAAGGCTGCCCAGGGTGCAGGCCCTCCTCCCCGTGAGAGAAAGAAGGCGGCCACAGCTTCGGAGGGCTCTGCACAGGCTACTGACATGACTGGCAGGCAGGAGAGAAGAGGATCTTTCTCTAGGCTTTGTGGAGTCTGAGCTCTTCATTTCCAGCTTGGAGGACTGTTGGCGTAACAGGTTCCCCTGTGCTTATTTACAGTTGATAGTGTGACCTGAGCATGTGGCTCTAATACACAGTAGACTGGCAATGGAAGTGTGGCAGGAGGGTGGTTTGCACGCATGTCTGTCATACTCTTTTCTAATAGGAGTTTTTGTAACTGATTTGGGGGGGGGGGGTGATATGGTAGAACCTTCTTTTCACAGCTTCAGACGTTCAGGAAGTTTTATTTTTTTCATTTCAGGAGTGATCATTCACTGTAACCACCGGATCCCCTTTGGAGACTGGTTTGACTATGTTTCCTCCCCTAACTACTTAGCAGAGCTGATGATCTACGTGTCCATGGCCGTCACCTTGGGCTTCCATAACGTAACTTGGTGGCTGGTGGTAACATACGTCTTCTTCAGCCAGGCTCTGGCAGCTTTCCTCAGCCACAAGTTTTACAAAAGCAAATTTGCCTCCTACCCAAAGCATAGGAAAGCCTTCCTGCCGTTTCTGTTTTGAGATAACCTCCGTCATGAAGAATGCAGGCCAGGTGGCTGGCTCAGTTCCTCAGGACAAGGACGTCTAGAGACCAAAGCGCAGTTTCGGCAGAGCTGTTAGAAACTCTGTGTTTATACCCAAAGTCTTCACTGGATGAGCAAAGCAATGTCCATCAAGAAAATGAAACTTCAAAGCACTGCTTCTGGCAGACCCGGGAGTGCTGAGTTGCTTTACAAAACCAGCCAAAGGCTAAAAACTGGATGAGACTCCTCCAGGCTGCTTCAAAGCAAACTAACCCGGAGCGTGCACACAACTCCAAACATGCACCTACAGCCACGGAGGAAGAGGAGATCATCTGTGGCTTTGCTAGGGACAAATTAACTGGACATCATAATAAGTGATACAGTAAGTGCTCAGTGGCTGCTTGTCGCATTTTAATAAAAGCAGAATAGCTTTTGAAACTAACAACAATATGCCATTTCACACCAAAAGATTCAGGGAACAATGAGTCCATTGTAGTTAATTTATACTTTCACATATTACCACAGATTTCCAGTATGGAATCATCACTAGTCATTTCCACTCCTCTCCCCCTCAAATCATAGCCCAACAGAAAGTCTGAAACCTCCTTTATTGAATACTTTTTGACATCTCTTTCAGGGGAGTACCTTAAAATGAAAGCATCTGAAAATAAAGTATTTTTGTATTCATGCATGAGAAGCCTTGAATGAAATTGAGTTATACTTCGGATTAGATAGTACTGTAGCCTCATTCATATGTAGTTATTCAAATTGGATTAATGTCTGCCTGAGTTTATTTTAACTAATAGAATGAATTGAAGCTATTGAGGATTAAAGTTGACACTTTAAATAGCTTATGTTAAAATACCCACGGTTAAATCAAAGGGAAATAAATGCATTATGTGAAAGAAAAACAAACTTGAAAAATAATTTTTGCTGAGTGATGCAGCAAAAATTTCACATTCATGCAACATAAGATTTACTGGCTTATTGACTGAGGTATTAACTTCATTCCTATTATATAGATGTAGTATTTTGGTCTACTCAGTACTAAAATTTTGCACTAATATATACCTTGCTAAGGAGGCAAGAACCTAATTAGGAATCAGGCACATATCAAACATAGTCTACGTATTTCCTCCCCTTACTCACCCCTCAAGTAGTAGACCAAAGCTGTTCAACTGAGATTCTTTTTACTAAATTTTAATATATGCATGTCAGAGCATGTTCTAAAGTTCTTACAATAATTCTGCTGTAGCATTTTCCCTCCCATCATTCAAATACCACTTCAGTGAGTTGCTCAGTCTATTCGAATAAGTGACATATTTATTTATTTATCATTTAGATTTGCCATCTTCAGGACCGGGACTCGGGAACCAAACTTTCTACACTGGAAATGTAAAGCATATTGTAGCTTGGCCTTTATGTCCACACCAATGGCATGAATAATTTTTAACAGCAAATTACTTGGGAGGAAATGTATTTTGCTTCAGCATGCCGTTTTACACTGGGTCAGACTAGAATTTGGCCAATGTTCTGGAATGTCACTGTACTCGTAACTAAAGTAATGAGCATCCCTGTGAAGAACCATTCTTGGGGCCTTGACTAAGCGTCCCCAGTCCCTGCTGTCCTTGCTGCCCCTTGTTCATGCTCCTTACTTTACTTTTCCCTTTGTTGCCCAAACATTGCATTTCTGTGTGACGATAAACGAGGAAGTCATGATGTCCTCAGAAGGGCTCAGAACAAAGTAGCGCGGTCTTTGACAAAAGCTTAGCCACGGAGAATAATTGAGGATGGCGCTGCACTTGCAAGATCACAGTCAGCACTGCTTTTTGTGTCAATGAAAATTGTCCCTGTGCCTAAAGGGAGAGCACCGAAGAGAGTCAGCAAATTCATCACACGGGGAATCCAGAAATCACTTAGGGGTGGGGACTCTTGATTTTCCTGCAAGCTTAGTTGAGCAACCTCATTTCATTCTCTACTACTATTAAATTAGGGGGAAGTGATACTGAACTACCTCATAACAGCATTCCCTGGGTTACCTACTGCCTATAAAAAGTGTGCAGAAAATAGCCTTTGTTAAGTCTCCAAGTTGTAGCTCATCCCCTATGCTAACACTTGATTTCAGCAAGCAGGGATGATTTTATATCCACAAGACTGTTCTGTATTATGTGGGGTTTTTAAAAATTTATCTTTAATTATTGAAAGTATTACAGATGTCCCCTTTTTTCCCATTGACCACCTTCCACCAGGCCTTCACCACACTATTGTCAGTGTTCATGGGTTAAGCAAATATGCTTATAAATTATTTGGTTAATCTCTCCCCACCCCTACCCCCGTATTATGTTTATAATTCAATGAGTGGTTGTTGCTAGAATTCATACCAAAGATAAAAGAGCCTTTGCAGAGCCTTGGCCGGTTTTCTCAATGGTTAAAGCATCAGCCTGTGGACCGAGGGGTCTCGAGTTCTTCCTGGTCAAGGGCATATTCCCCGGGTGCATGCAGGAGGCAACCAATCAATGTGTCTCTGTCACATCCATGTTTCTCTCTCTCTCTTCCCCTCCACCCTCCCTTCCACTCTCTCTAGAAATCATTGAAGGAATATCCTCAGGTGAGGATTAAAAATAAAAAAAGAGCCTTTGCAGATATTTTATATGAAGCTTAATAGATAATCTAAGGATACTATAAACATTTGCATAATTAAAGTACCTGAAAACTCAAGAATCATTGATGAGTAATATAGCTCTAAATGAACTAATATATTAAAGAATACCTTCAAATAGTAAAGGAGCAAGTAGACATTTTTTTATACCTCTGTAAGAAATTTCTGCCCAGTCTTTCACATTACTTTTTATACATTTCATGTCTCAGCTCTGGATTTAGTTTTGTGGTTACCATTACATATGTGTAAATGTCTCAGACATACAAATAGTCCTTTCTCTTCTGATTGTCTTTTATCTTCATTCAACTGTACCTGTTCAGTCTTTTACCGCCTCCCCTTTTATGATTTTAACCTAAATTCTCTTTTTATATTGTGCATTCATAACCAAATGGCAGTAGTTATTTTTTAAAATATTTTTGTTGATTCTTTTTGAGAGAGAGAGAGGAAGAGAGAGTGAGAGAGAGAAACGTTGATATCAGAGCAAAACATCCATTGGCTGCCTCCTACATACCTCCTACCTGCATAACTCCTACCTTCATACCTCCTCCCAGGGATACAGCCCGCAACTGCGTCATGTGCCGTGATAAAGAATTGAACAGATGACACCCAACCAACTGAGCAACACTGACCAGGGCTATAATTATAGTTATTTTTAATGCATTTCCCCGCCTTTAACCTTTATAATTATTTAAAACCTATTCTGAAGTAGAGTTGCAATTTCCTGCTTCTGTCTGTCAGTCATGGTACTCAAAGTTTTATATACTTTTGTCTTTTTGTTTCTGGTAGATCAGCTCCTTCCAATATTTCTTATAGTGCAGGTCTTAGAGTGGTAAGTTTTCTCAGCTTTTGTTTGTCTGGGAAAGCCTTTATTTCTCCTCCATATCTAAAGGGTAACTTTGCTGTATATATTACCCATGGCTGATGGCTCCTCTCCTTTAATATTTTGAATATTTTCTTCTACTCTCTCCTGGCTTGTGATATTTATATTGAAAAATCTGATGAGAATCTAATAGGGCTTCCTTCATAGGTTACAATTTTTCCCACCGGATGCCTTGAGAATTTTTTGTCATTAATTTTTGACAGTTTGAATAAAATGTGTCTTGGGGAAATTCTTTTTGTGTTGAAATCAGGTGTTCAGTTAGCTTGCTCTAAAGTCCAGTCTTTCCATGGGTGTGGGAAGTTCTCATAGGTTCCCCGTTCCCTTCCTCTCTCTCTCCTTCTGATATACCCTTATCCTTATGTTGCTGATTTTAATCGATTCAGAGAGCTCTCGGTAGAGGTCTTTCCTTTATTTTTCTTAACTCACTTCTTATTTTTTCTTAACTCTCTTCTTCCTCTAGGTTTCGTTCTTAGAGCTCACTAATTCCTTCTCATATCTAGTCTGCTCTATTTCCAGTGCTCTCTAATGCATTTCTCATTTCATTTAATGAGTTCTTCAACTCCAGAATGTAATTATTTCTTACATTTTCACTCTCTTGGTAAAGTAATCCTTTTGTTCCTTTACTGAATTTCTGAGCTATTTGAGCTGCCCATCTGAGTTCTCTTATTATCTCATTGAGCCTCTTCATAATTGCAATTTTGAATTCTCTGTCATCTAAATCACAATATTCCAGGACTTTGGTTGCTGGAGACTTTTCGTTTTCTTCCTGTGCTTCCAAATGACCTTGGTTGTTCCTGGTATCTGATGGATTGTTTCTCTGCCTGCACATTTGAGGTAATGATTTTTTTTTTCTTGTTTAGATACTTGTTTTGCTCTCAACAGTGCAGCAACTTGATAGGTAGGGCACTTTCTTTTGTTTTCCAGTAGATGGTGTTATAGTGCAAGTTTTTGTTTTGTTTTTGTTTTTTTTAATTTTTTAAAATATATTTTATTGATTTTTTACAGAGAGGAAGGGAAGGGAGAGGGATAGAGAGTTAGAAACATCGGTGAGAGAGAAACATCAATCTGCTGCCTCCTGCACACCCCTCACTGGGGATGTGCCCACAACCAAGGTACATGCCCTTGACCAGAATCGAACCTGGGACCCTTGAGTCCACAGGCCGATGCTCTATCCGCTGAGCCAAACTGGTCAGGGCTTTTGTTCTTTTCTTGCTTGTACTATTTGTGCCTGGAATCACAATGGATCTCTCTGTGGAGTAGCTCATATCATGGTCCTCAAGTTCCATCCGAGCAAGCAAGCAAGGGTGTGCAAGACACATGACACAGTCTCCCCGTAACCTAATCTTGGGAGTGACATCTCATCCTTTGGCCATATTCTGTTTGTTATAAGGGAGTCAGTATGTTCAACCCACTAAAGCAAACTTTAGAGTTCAGGATTTTCATGCAATTCAGGATTACAGCAATTGGTGTGGGACACGAAATAGGAATGGATACTCTTTCTTCTCTCCCATACTCCAGAGTCTACAATGCTGAAAGTAAAATTTGTTAGGAGATGAGTGCGCTCCATGAAACCAAACTCAAAAACTTAGAGATGGGAGAGACATCTTTTATCTTTTCTAAAACTCCCTATTTCATTGTTCAATAGTTTTGTTTTTCCATTCCAGAATTCCAGAATGTATAGAATAAGTCCTATCCATAATGATGGTTTTATATGCTTTACTATTTCCCCTTCTCAGAGCAACTTTCCAGGTTGTCAATTTGTTAAATTGTGTTGTTCTTGCTGTTTTATATAAGAAGGACATAGGCTCTTTTTTTTTAATTTCTTTGTTGGTTAAGGTATTACAAATGTGTCCTCATCCCCCCATTAACCTCCCCACCCCCCAACTCATGTTCTCAGCCCCCTGTTGTCCATGTCCATTGGTTTGGCTTATATGCATGCATACAAGTCCTTTGGTTGATCTCTTCCCCTTACCCCCACCCTCCCCAACTTTCCCCTTTGGGGATTGATAGTCTGATCGCTGTTTCTCTGTCTTTGGATCTGTCCCTGTTCATCAGTCTATGTAGTTCTCTATATTCCACAAATGAGTGAGATCATGTGGTATTTATCTTTCTCTGACTGGCTAATTTCACTTAGCATAATGCTCTCCAGTTCCATCCATGCTGTTGCAAATGGCAAGAGTTAAGAAGGACATAGGCTCTTAACTCAGATGAATTTTATTTGCATTTCCTGGATTGCATTCTCTGGAATGTCTATCAGGGTGTGGCAATTTAGTTGCAGAAGAGTGTGATACTATGAGGGTGTGTTGGAATGAATAAGTAAGGTCTGAGAATGCCATTTTTTGGCATGCCTACTAATAATTTTTACTTATTCATAGGGTGTAGACTTCTCATCAAGATCAAAAGGCATTTGGATACAGGTAGACCCTAAAACTGGCTAGTAGAGTTCACAAAGGGCATGGCTACCTACAGACTGAGCACTCACTTCAACTTGCCTTGCAATATCCAGGCCTACCTTTCATTTTCATGACTTGACAAGGTCTGTGTCCTTTACCACAAAATTCAAACTTGTATATAGTAAGAATCAAGAAAGACCCCCAAGGAAAGTACTTAATGGCATCATAGCACCCTGATTTGCCTACTGAAGGAAACAGCTTTTAAGAAAGTGTTACAGGCTCTGTTATAAAGACCCTCCCCTCATCATCTCCCACTTGCATACTGTGTATTCTGATTAGATTTCCTAGTCAGCAGTCTTTCATAGTTTCGTCTTAGACAATATTTATAAAATTATCTTTGCACACTCTTGGTGAAGAATAATGCCATCTTAATCTTAGATCTAGGAAGGAAATTAGTCCTCTTGGGAAACAAAGCGGGGGGATGGAAATCAATCATGAGATTCTCTGTACGTACAGGCAAAGGCAGAAAGACTCCTACCGAACTCGGGAAGTTTACACACATGACTCTTGTGGAGTGTACAGGAAATACAATGGTTATGATATTCCTCCCCCTGGATCAGATGCTCAGATCAGATTTTTTTTCACTGACTGAATCAGTTCATTGCCTTATATTAAAAGAGCACCTACCTATTTCCAGCTGTTTATGTGTTACTCCTCTGAAAACAGAAGAATAACAATTTATCTATTCAACCAAATTTACTTAACATCTACTATTTGCAAGCTCTGTGGTAAATGCAGGGTAATGGAAGACAAGATTTTTTGTTCTCAAGGAGCACACACTTAAGTATGAAGATAAGGTAGATTTCTCAAAAACCTATTGCCTCAATTTAAGATCATGGAAGGAATATATCAGTGCCATCATTTCCCCACCATCTCATGCTATTTATATACAGCTCAAATCCTGATGCTTGATAGAGTGTAGGACCACCCACAGGGCCAGCTTCATGAGCATGCAACCTCTGCGGTTGCACAGGGCCCCACTCAGAAGGGCACCATGCTTGAATTAATCCTATGCTGTTGCTGCCTTGGAAAATCTCAATAATTATTTTTGAATTTGTGTTTGGTAAGTGAAGTCCTGTGGGACCATGGAGCATGCATGTGAGCAGTGGGACACAATGGGAGGCACCGCCTGCACGTGTGCAGAGGGCTCGGGCAGTGCAGGTACCCCAGCATGCCCGCACATGCTCAGAGCAGTTCAGGGCGCTGCTGGGCGGTAGCCTGGGCCACATGGCAGTGGTGATGGTGATGGCAGCAGTAGAAGCAGAGGCAGCAGCCATGGCAGTTCTGGCTCCAGAGAAGGGAAGGGGCTCTGCATGGGGACTGCCCAGCCCCTCAGTGGTGGGCCAGCTTGCCAATCCCTGTGTCATCTACACAAATATCAGCTCTCCAATCTGTTGGGGACAGTAACTGCTGGCACTCAGGCAGCAAACTTTATAGGTAAAGTAGAACAAAGTAAGAATGTAAATATGAGCATTGCAATAAAACATTTCAAGGAATTATTAGAATTTTCTTAAAAGATTTAGGATCTCTAGTTTTGAAAACTGCTGCAACCTTGCAACACAAATAACCACAGTTGTAGAAATAGAAATCAATGTAAAGATCATCACACTCTATAGAAAATAACACTATCTTCATATAAAGGTTTTAATTAACCAATTTTTTTTGTTAATGAGGAAGGTAATTAAAATTGTTTTCCCACTCTGGTTGGTGTGGCTCAGTTGGTTGAGTGTCATCCCGTGCACCAGAAGGTTGCCAGTTCGATTCCTGGTGAGGGCACCTATACAGGTTGAGTGTTTAATCCCTGGTTGGGGTATGTACGGAAGACAATGGATGGAAGTTTGTCCCTCACTCTGATTTCTCTCTCTCTCTCCCTCTCTCTCTCCACACCCCCCCCCCCGTCTCCTTTCTCTCTCTCTAAAAATCAATTAAAAACTTAAAAAAATTGTTTTCCTATGTAATTGAAGATACAATGACAGAAAGCATAAACAGGACTTTTGAATTACACCCAAATCATGAAGCCACTTTCTGTTGACTGAGGAAACTAAAACACTATTGTATAAATTTATACTTAAAAATAAATTCAGATTTACATAAAACTAATTCATATAAAGAATTAAATCTGTTTAGAAAAATGAAAGTACTAACATTTGTATTTCAAAATAATGTATTAGAAATGTATCTTAGTGTTGTCACAGCCTATAAAGATTCCTAACAATTGCATCAGCAGATTCTTTTCAAAATGAAAATGATCTAAATTTATTTGTGATTGTACATTTGCCACGAGCGACTGGTGTAGCTTTCAGTCGTATCTCTTGAAAAAGAAACTGCATGAAATGAATTTCTGATCTATTGAAAATGAAAATAAAGTGAAATAAAATAATAAATCTTGATGAACTTTCAGACCAGTAAGCTAGAAAATTTTCATAATCAATCAAGATATCACATTAATAAACTATTATTGTTTATTGTATCATGTAGAAGTAACAGGAAAGATATCATTTTTGTAATTTTTAAGTTCATTGAGTTACTCATGTATTACTATTATCCCTATTACATTGGTACCTCTCACTGCACTTTTTTTCCTGCTTTATAAACATTTTCATTTTGTACTGGGCCCAGCAAATTATGCAGCCAGCCTGACCCACAAGTAAGAGTACTGACAAATTTCTATCATAAGCTATTATGGAAGACAACAGTTCATGGTTATGAATCCTTAAGAAGTGTAGAAAAAGCCCTAGCTGGTTTGGCTCAGTGGATAGAGCATTGGCCTGTGGACTAAAGAGTCCTGTGTTCGATTCCAGGCAAGGGTACATGCCCGGACTGTGGGCTTGATCCCCAGTAGAGAGGGTGCAGAAGGCAGCCGATCAATGATTCTCTCTCATCATTGATGTTTCTACCTCTCTCTCCCTCTCCCTTCCTCTCTGAAATCAATACAAACATATATTTTTAAAAAGTGTAAAAAAGAGAAAGAAAATGCATGTTCTTGGTATATTTCATACAAAATCTATCAACTCGTAGGCATTTAATCTATGTGAAAACAGTGTAATACTATGGCTAGAGTGCGGAATTTGGCATTAGGAAAAATCTGTATGTGATCCAAAACGAATGTTACAAAAAAAGCACTTTGAGACAATACCTCCACTGGGTTGGCATCTCATTAAAATTATGTTTTTTGCCATCCAAAGAACGAGTTTAACAGGAATCAACAGCAATTCAAATCAGGGTCAAACTCAGGTACATTATAAGCAGTAAGCCTGTCAGACTGCCCTTCTATCAGCAGTCTGTGATTTTCAGTTACGGAAAGCTATTTTTCCAAAGAAACAGCACCACAATACAGACCCTGTTCTATTCTTAGTTCCTTCAGAACTGACAACTCCCAATAAACTTTGTGCAGAAACAAAATCACAATACAGATGACTGACATTTGAAAATAAAACATCAAGCACTTAAACCCAATTTGCTTCCCATAAGGCTAAAAGAGATTCACTTAATTATAATTGTTTTTATTTTTTATGATTATAAAAAATCATGTAAAACAAATGTATTGCAGGGATTGAGACACATAAAGAAGATGCACATTTATGCAAAAATAATTTTAGTTCTATCTTCTTGACTTAATGAAAGTATGGATTTCTAAGTGATATAATTTTGTGTCAGTGCTTTTAATGAGCCCACTTTAGCCACACTTCTAGTACTAATATTATGACAGTAGATGGAGAAAAGCTACAAGCATGTACAGAATTACAGTGAAAGACATCCTAAACAATGTTTTTAAAATTAGGAAAAACAACTGCAATACATGTAAGAATAGAATGAGAAAATAAATGTCCATAATATATAAAGCCCTCTTACAAATCAGTGACATTTTTGGCAACATGCCTCCGTTTTCTAGGCCGCCTGTACAATGTAATTTAACATTGGAAGAGAAAAACAAGTGAAGAGGAACTGAATGAGGAGAGAGTAGAAAGGCTTTTCTCTGTCTGGGTGGTACTGGGTGAATGGAATGGAATGACTGGGGACTATAGGCTGGCAGAGCCATGAGCATTTATTAGCCCCTGCTCCCTCCCTTCCCACCCAATCCTCCCGCCTGTGCCTCTCTGTATCACTACCTAGCACCAGAAGTTCTGGTTTTGAAGTGAAAATAACTTAATGAGTTAGAACAGGGTCAAAGAGAAAAGTGTCTTGTTTATCAGATAGTATCTCATCAACACAGTGGTTAAATTTCAAAAATAAAAAATGAGACTATTTATCCAGGTGCAGTATCCCAGGAAGGGTGGGATGTGGCATGTTTGCTGCAAGCCTCTTGTTCCCATCAGGTGTGATTCCAGTTGTATGGAGGGTGTACAGTTAGGGTATTCTTATATTGTAGATCTGTAAATAACCATGTATGTATGTGAAAGTTGGACAGCAAAGGAGGCTGATAGGAAACAAATTGGTTCATTTGAAGTATGTTGTGGAGGACAGCTTTATGGATACCCAGACCACAAGAAAGATGAAGTCAAGCCATGGCCAATTTAGCTCAGTGGATAGAGTGTCAGCCTACAGACTGAAGGGTCTAGGGTTTTATTCTGGTCAAGGGCACATACCCAGGTTGCAGGCTCCATTCCCAGTAGGAGGCGTGCAGGAGGCAGCTGATGAATGATTCCCTCTCATCATTGATGTTCTATCTCTCTCTCCCTCTCCCTTCCTCTCTGAAATCAATCCTATATAATAAAGAGGTAATATGCAAGTTGACCCTCATGCCGTAACGTTGTCACAAAATGGCGGTGCGCACAGTGGGGGTGGGGCAGCAGGGGCGGGGCTGGTGGCCGCTCTGTGCGGCTTCCACCAGGGTTCCTGTGGCCCTGCAGGGGCGTGGGGGTCCCGGCAGCCGCTTTGCGTGACTTCTGCAGCCCTGTGTGTGCTCCATGGAGGCGGAGCCTGGTGGCCGCTATGCATGGCCTGAAGGCGGGGCATCAGGACGGCACTCCAGGACTCAGGGCTGTCCCGCGGCTCACTGGCCATGTGGGGCGGGACTCCAGGACTCGGAGCAGTCCCATGGTGCAGGGGAGCGGGGAGGGTGGGCCGGGGGGGAAGGGTCCCAGGTCTCACGCGATTTCGCATGATGGGTCACTAGTAAAAATATATTTTTTAAAAAGATGAAGTTAAGCCTAAAATATCACTGGAGGCAAATATGACAAAAGTGAAGCTATCCTACTTTGGGCACATGAAGAGAAGGCAGGGTTCTTTGAAAAGGACAATAATGCTGGGAAAATAGAAGGCAGCAGGGAAAGAGGAACACAGAATATGAGAAGGATTGGCTCCATAAAAGAGGCCATAGGCATGATTTTGCAGGATCTGGGTAAGATTGTAAGGACAGGACACTGTGGACATCATTCATTCACATGGTTGCTAGGAGTCAGAGCTGACTCAATGGCATGTCACACACACACACACACACACACACACACACACACACACACGTCTGGAAAGGAGTAAGCTTCTTGCTCCAGCACATAGAGAAAGAATAGCAAACTGGCAGATGGCAGGCCAGACCCAACTTGGGTAGGTGTTGTTTTACCAGTACAGTTTTATAAAATTTTGAAATGTGATTGTGATGGTTAACTTGATATGTCAATTTTGCTAAGCTATGATGCTTGTTTGTTCAAATACTAATCTAGATGTTGCTGTGAAGATATTTATAGGTGTGATTAACATCTATGATCAGTTTACTTTAAAGGAGATTACCCTCAATAATTTTGGTGGGCTTTACCCAATAAGCTGAAGGCCTTGAGAGCAAAATCTGAGGTCTCCTGAGGAAGAAGGAATTCTACCCCAGGACTGTAATATAAAAATATTGCCTGAGTTTCTAGTCTGCTGGCCTGCCTTGAAATAGACATCAGCCCCAACAATCACCTGAGCCAATTCCTTAAAATAACTCTATATATGTATACAAACATATATCCTATATAATAAAAGGCTAATATGCAAATCAACTGAACGGCGGAATGACCTGTCGCTATGATGCGCACTGACCACCAGGGGGCAGACGCTGAACGCAGGAGCTGCCCCCTGGTGGTCAGTGCGCTCCCACAGGGGGAGCACTGCTCAGCCAGAAGCCAGGCTCACAGCTGGCGGTGGCAGGAGCCTCTCCCGCCTCCATGGCAGCACAGGGAGCGGGCCTAAGCCGTCAATTGGAATCCCCCGAGGGCTCCCAGGCTGTGAGAGGGTACAGGTGGGGCTGAGGATCCCATTCCCCTGGCCCCCCAAGTGCATGAACTTCATGCACCAGGCCTCTAGTATACTTATATATGCCCATATGTATATATGTATATGGGAAATGTCACAGCAGTTAGCTGTGGCCATACAGCTAGATTCTAGCCAATCTATATATATAAAAGCCCAGCGACTGGAACGGCAGAACGACCATAACAACCAGAACAACCGGTGGCACTGCGGCAGCCAACCAGCCTGAATCGGCCCCCAACAGCCGAAATGAGGGTGGAGCTAGCCGGCCAACAGCCCTCGGCCCTTCCCCTCCACCAGTCTGGCCCAATGGGCCCTCATCGGGGTGGGCCAGCTGGACCGCACCCATGCACAAATTCGTGCACCAGGCCTCTAGTATGAAATAAACAGATGTGTTTTGTGGACATTTCCTTAAAAGACATGTACCCATTTCCCTGTTCTTTTTTCAGCCAGTCCTGCCTGGAACAGGCTGTTAGAGCTCTCACAGCCTTACTGCATCATGAAGATAAAGGCCACACCCTAAGAATAATAGAACAGAGCTGGAAGGAACCTAGATCCTTGGTCACTGTGGAGCTGCAGAATTTGTTCTGAAATGCCTCTCTTAAAAGAAAAACATCTTGCCCTGACCAGTTTGGCTCAGTGGATAGAGCGTCGGCCTGCGGACTGAAGGGTCCCAGGTTCAAGTCCGGTCAAGGGCATGTACCTTGGTTGTGGGCACATCCCCAGTAGGGGGTGTGCAGGAGGCAGCTGATCAATGTTTCTCTCTCATCGATGTTTCTAACTCTCTATTCCTCTCCTTCTCCCTTCCTCTCTGTAAAAAAATCAATAAAATATATTTTTTTAAAAAGAAAGAAAAAAAAAGAAAAACGTCTTATCAAATTTATGCTAGATGCTGTTTTGGATTTTCTGTTACATTTAGTGAAATGCAGTCCTAATTTTAAAATTAGAAAATTTCACATAAAACTTTAGATCTCTTGTTTCTTCCTTGACAATTTAGAATGTCTGGTAAAACTTGGGGAGCGCCCTGCAGCTGGGGGCTGGGGTACCAGGGAAGAGCAGAAGGAGCGCAGGTGCTAGGGGTGGGGTGGGAGACCGAGTGACCCGCCTAATTCATGGCAGGGGAAGGGTAATGGGCAGCTTTTCTTCTTTTTCCTAAAACTCCTGGTGGGCCACCTTGAGGAAAGGCCTCCACTGCTCTAGTCTCAGGTTTGGGTCTGTAAAGACTGCCCCCTATGAGGCTGCATGGTGGCTTCCCTCTCCTGACCCTCCCCCACGTGCTGGAATTGAGTTCCCATTCAGAAAACTCCCCTCCCACTTCCTGGAGCCCCTCTCCTGCCACCCCATCCCTTCCTCTCTCCAGCCCCTCCCCCTAAGTTCCCCAGGATTAGATATTTGAAGGGAGCTCCCCAGGGACCTGCCTGGTGTTGGCCAGGCCTGTGGGGGAGCAGTGGGGAGCACACTGGTCTCCCCCAGCCCCACCAGAACTCACTCTGGGCCCTGGGAACTGGCTTCATATATCAGCCTCATTTTCTCCTGCCTGCCCAGACTAGCTATGGCCCCCTTCCCACTGACCCCTTCTCCCTTCATAAAGCCACCACCACGTCATCATGATGGCCACTCCTTCATAAAGGACCCTTTGTTTGGGAGCAGGCCTAGGGACTTCCATACCAGTCTTCACCCAACCCTTGCCAAAATGGGAGCGATTCCTCGGGGTGAGCACCGTGAGCCCGGTCAGCTGGGAGTGATACGTGTACTTCCCAGGGCTCTGCCAGCTGCAGGAGGCCCCTGGAGTATCCCTGCTAAGAATCGGCCCACTCATATGCCCGTCCGTCCAGCGCCCAGCCCTCTGTGCCCCTTTTTGGAAGAATGGGACACCAGCTGCCCGGTTCCATTCTCCAGCTCCTCAGAGGCTCCTGGCTTCTCTGGGATGGCAGAGGCCCCCGCCCGGCTCAGGATGGACCACTTTTCTGCAGAACATGGGAAACTCCCCACCCCACCTGCCGTTCAGAGCCCTGCAGAGCTGCACCCCGCTTCCCATCTAACCTCACCCTGGGCAGAGACCCTCAGCATGGCCCCAGTGGGGTGCAACCCCACCTCTGCCCCTTTGCCCTCAAGGACCCTCAACGGTTGCTTGCTTTAGACTGGACTAGAGACCCTAACCAGGTTATTTTCTTTATTGAAATTCCTAGAGGCATTTGCGCTTCCATCCCTGACATGGATGCTGGGTTGTTACATCTACAAACAGTGCAATGGGCCCTTGTACGAATTTATTTTGTCCTCCTTAGGCTGTTTCTCCAGCTACCTTTTGGGGGAGTGGGACAGAATGGAGAAATCTCTTTGCATCATTTTCAGCAAGAGTGTTCCCAAATTGGTGTTGTCCACTAAGAAAGATGTTTCTGGTGCTGGGGGAAGCAGGGCTGTTCCTCCACCCTTTGGGATACCATGTCAGTCACAGTCCTGCAGGCCTGCCTGTGGGGAGAGGGCGGGCAGATCTCAGTGCCCGCAGACTTTTCATGGCGGGGAAGCTCTACTCCCAAAGCATGCGGGGAGGAAACAGAGGGTCTCCCACACCAGAGCAGCAACTTTTCTCATTTTGTTACGCGGAGTTTGGGGCGAGCAGACTCTCCTTGTTGTGGGTTCTTGTCCTGCGAAGTTTGAAGAATAAAATTTGAGGACTAAAAGATTTTAAATAAAAATGTGGGAGTTTATTACAAGCGTATACAAACTCCCCCTGGAGGAGATGGGGGAGCAAACGGGAAAAACCTGCTCTCTCTCTCTCTCTCTCTAACGGGAAAAAATCAGTTCAGTTCCTGAGTTTCTTTGTCTATGGGTTTATAAAGGCTGGCTGCTCTTTATCTCTTCATGACCCTTTCTAATGGGACCCTCCCTTAATTGATGTCCCCTGTCCTCTCCTAATTGGTCACTCTCCTGCAGGATATCCATTTCCAAGTTC
>NW_005871175.1:1577303-1584601 GCF_000147115.1 Myotis lucifugus | reverse complement strand
ATGTCTTCATACCTCCTGGGCCCCCTTCCTGATATTGCCTTTCCCTGTCTCTAAACTCCTTCAATTTAAAGACCTTCATCTATTTTAATGAATTTGTATTCATCTAGTCCACATGATTTTGACCCAATTTCTCACTAATACTCAAGCCTTGCTTTAGTGAAAGAGCATCACTCCCTCCCAATTTCCAACCAGCTCTCTGCCCTGAATCACATCACCAAACTCCTTGCACTGATTTGGTAATGGAGAGAATAGCCTAAGATGGTTTCCTTTCATCTGTAGGAAGGGCTTAGAGGATGGAGGTTGGGGCCTCAGTGGCTGTCACACCTAAATGGACCTGGCAATCATTTGAGGAGGAGGGATATTCTGAGTTGAAGGATTCTTGGTGAGTTAAAGACCAATTCTTGTCTTTGGCTACGAATGGACTCACTAGGATGTGAGCAAAAAGTAAAATGAACTCTATCTCTCAGAATTAGTTAAATGACAAAGAAGGTGTAGGAAACCCTTCCAGCCCTGGCCAGCATGGCTCAGTGGTTGAGCATCGTTCGTGCATGAAAGGTCATCCATTCAATTCCCAGTCAAGATACATGCCCAGGTTGTGGGTTCGATCCAATCAATATTTCTCTCTCTTGTGGATTTTCTTTTTTCTCTCTCCCTCTTCTTTCCTCTTCCTCTCTAAAATCAATAAAAACATATTTTAAAAAAATAAAAGAAAACCCTTCCAAACTGCTCAGGTCTTTTGGGAGGAAGGTATGTGTGTGGAGAGAGGCTGACCCTAAAGGGGAAGGTATGACAAGATCTGAAATCTGTGTGTTTGAGCCAGACTCTCTCTATAGCTAGATTCATCTTTGTCTTTTCTTTTTTTAATTGAATTTATTGGGGTGACATTGGTTAATAAAATATATAGGCTTCAGGTATAAAATTCTATAATACAACATCTGTAAACTGTATTGTATGTTCACCTCCCCAGGTCTAGTTTCCTGCCATCACCATTTATCGCCCCTTTACTCTCTTCTAACCCTCCAATCCCCTCTCACTCTTGTAATCACCATACTGTTGTCTGTGTCTATGAAACTTCTCTAAAGAGGACATACAGTTGGCCAATCCTATAGAATAAAAGGGTAATATGCAAATTGACTGAACAGCAGAACGACAGTCATTATGATGCGCACTGACCACCAGGGGGGCAGATGCTGAATGCAGCAGCTGCCCCCTGGTGGTCAGTGCGCTCCCACAGGGGGAGCGCCGCTCAGCCAGAAGCCCAGAAGCCGGGCTCATGGCTGGTGAGCACAGCGGCGGTAGCAGGAGCCTCTCTTGCCTCTGCAGCAGCGCTAAGGATGTCAGACTGACGGCTTAGGCCCACTCCCTAAGCCATCAGTTGGACATCCCCCAAGGTCTCTTGGACTGTGAGAGGGTTCAGGCCGGGCTGAGAGACACCCCCTCTCCCTGAGTGCACGAATCTCATGCACCGGGCCTCTAGTAGATATATGAAAAAATGCTCAACATCATTAATCACTAGAGAAATGCAAATTAAAACCACAATGAGATATCACCTCACACCTGTTAGAATGGCTACAATCAATATATCAACCAACAACAAATGTTGGCAAGGATGTGGAGAAAAGAGAACCTTCGTGCACTATTGGTGGGAATACAGATTGGTGCAGCACTGTGGAAAGCAGTATGGTACTACCTGAAAAAATTAAAAATGGAACTGCCTTATGAGCCAGCATTTCTACTTCTGGGAATATATCCAAAGAAACCCAAAACTCTAATTCAAAAGAATATATGCACCCCTGTGTTCACTGAAGTATTATTTACAATAGTCCAAGTGTCCATCAGTAGATGAGTGGATAAAAAAGCTATGGTACATTTACACAACGGAATACTACTCGGTTGTAAGAAGCAAGGAAATCTTACCTTTTGTGACCGCGTGGATGGACCTGTGGAGTATTATCCTAAGTGAAATAAGCCAGTCAGAGAAAGACAAGTACCGTATGATTCCACTTACATGTGGTATCTAGTAAACAAAATAAACTAACAAACAAAACAGAAGCAGACTCATAGATACAGAGAACAGTCTGACAACTGTCAGAGGGTTAGAGGGTTGGGGGCTGGGTGAAAAGGTGAAGGGATTAAGCAAAGGAAAAAAAAACTAGTCTTTTCTTTTGATTCTCAAAATTTCATCAAACTAATGATTAGTATTTTCCATGGCCAGACGCTGTTTTAGGCCTTGGGAATACAGTGGGCAGAACAGGTAATATTTCTGCCCTGAAGGAGTTTACATTTCAATTGCCAGATACAGATAATAAACGTAACAAGTAAACAATTACATAATCAAGGTAATTTCAGATAGTGATAAGTGCTATTTAAAAAAAGCTTTAAAATGTTTTGTTTAAAAAGGTGAGATAGAGAGTGACAGGGCAAGGGGAGGGGGTCTACTTTAGATGGACAGGCAGGAAGATCTCTCTTGAGGAGGTGAGATTTGCCCTCAGTGATCCGAAGACCTGGAAAGGGAGTGTTCTAAGAAGAGAAACAGAAAGGACAAAGGTCCTGAGGAAACCAGCTTGCTTGGGCCTGGCACCGTGAGGTAGAGAAAACCGAGAGATGAAGTCACACATCAGGTGGAGGTTCGCTCATACAGACCTTTAATTCAGAGATAGGGACTTTGGACTTTATTCTAAGGGCTTTTAGATAATGTTAAGGAGGAGAATAAAATGATTTAATTTTGAGAGCTCACACTGGCTGTTGGGTAGATTATAGACTGGGACGAGTGGAAGCAGGGAGAACATTTAGGAGTCTATTTTAATAGTCCAGGTGAGAGATGACACCAAGCTTGGATAAGGTGGTAACAGCAGAGATAGAGAGAGGTGAGCAGATTCAGGGTCTATCTTCGAGATTGAGCCAACAGAACCTGCTGGTGGGTTGGATGTGGGGTAGGAGAAAATAAGAGGAATCTAATAGGGTTGCTAGTTCCATTCATTGAGATGGGAAGCCTGAGGAAGGAACCAGTGTTTGGAGGGGAATCAGAGACCTATTTTGCCCAGGCTTTGAAATGCCTGTGAGACATCCAGATGGAAATGGAAAGCAAATAGTTGGACAAATGAGAATTCTTGGAGCACAGATTTAGCATTCCTTTTTGAATTTTCTTCCCACTGTAGAAAAGTCCAAGAATGGGCCTGAAAGGGCAGATTCTCCCTTTCTCTTGGACCAGCAGAGGTCCCCTCCAAGGGGCCAGGTGCCACCATCTAATAAGGGTTTTAGTGTGCCTATGGGTAGCGGTATGCTTTGGTGCACACAGCAGAAGTGCTTTAGAGTTGAGAAGGTCAAGTAGGTTGTAAGTTGCTATTTGTCATTAACTTCCATTTCAATTTGCCAAGTGCCTTCTCTTTCATTATGAATGACCTTCAGTTGACTCAGTATATAAAGTTTCTGGTTTCTGCTTCCCTCTCTCCATTCTCATCATCCCTGTCCTGGCTTCTCTAACCAGCCTTTACTCTGTGGGCTGTGTAAGTAAAAAGCTTTAGTCCACCTTTTGATGATGGGGGTAGGGGGTGCAGGGAGAGGTCTCTAAGAAAGCTCAGGAAACAGCTTGCCTCTTTTCTCCTTCTGAAAAGTTAGGGAAGAAAACAGTGAGAGAGATGGGAAGCCAGGTTGGAAGGAATAACTTCAATTGTATTTTAATAAAAATTAAAAGCAAGCTGCCCTGGGCTGGGAGCAGGCAGCCCCGAGGGAGAGCCGAGGAGACTGTTTTTCCCTGGGGGCTGCACCTCCTGAGAGGAAAAAGGCGGCACAGCCGAGCCTAGAATGCTCAGTCACTCTACCCAGCTGTACTTTACATCATCAGAGGCGAAATGGTTAAGGCTCCGAGAGAGGACAGAAAGCCATCCTCCTCATGGACCCAGCAAGCGGAGACAGGGCCTTCTCCTCTACTAGAAAATGAAAACGTTCACCATTAATTGGCTGGATTTAAAATAATTGGATTTTCAGTAAGTGGGGCACAGTTAAGTTCAACAAACAGATATCAAGCACAATCCTGCCACTTCCTAGCTCTGTAATTTTGGGAAACTCACCTGACCTGTCTCAAATTTCTCATTTGTAAAGACGAGGATCACAGTACCTACCTTGTGAGGTCATTCAAGCAACGCATCCGGTGCACTGCCTGGATCAGGACAGGCACTCAGGAAAGAGTGCCTGCTGCTGTTACTACTGTAACGATGGCCATCACTATTACCATGGTAGGAAATCTAGGTGCTGGGGATATAAAGATAAAAGACATAACCTTACCACCTAAAAGCTTAAGACTCAGTCAAAAGGTAGGAATAATAAACATTAAAATACAACGTAATGCACATGTAGTAGGGTTTCTTACCAGAAGGGTGCCTGCAAGTGGTTACATTTTAGTGAGACTATATATCCATGTAGGCCAGGACAAAAAACCAATCATCTTGGAATTGGAGAGCCTTCCATAACCTTATTGGGTGGGGGTCAAGTAAGCAGCTCAAATTGTTCACCAAGAAAGGTATCAGGACATGCCTATGGTTTTGTTTGTTGGTTTTTGGGGTTTTGTTGGTGGTGTTTTGTGTTTTTTGTTAACACTCACCCAAGGACAATTTTTCCATTAATTTTTAGAGAGAGTAGAAGGGAGGGGAAAGAGACAGAGAGAGAGACATCAATTGTGTTGCCTTCCACACACAGCCTGCAACCAAGGCCCCTGACAGGAATCGAACCCGGGCTGAAACTCCATCCTTGGGCTGATGCTCCATCCACTGAGCTAAACCAGCTAGGGCTGTTGTTTTGTTTTTAAAAGAAGTTAGTCACCAGGGAGGAATAGAATAATGATGGCTTTAAATCCTCAAAATAGTGAAAGCTAGACCAGCCCTGGTTTAGCACTACTGAGCACAGAAAGAGCTGATCACTTTGGAATCTGACACCTGGAGCCTAGACTGACAGCACCTGAGGGCCCTTGGATCAAGGTGACCTGGGGACAGACTGGCAAGACTCCACTCTGGCCCAGACTCTTGACCTTGCACTGACCGCACTGGGCGGGTTCCCCATGGGCACAATGCTTTATCTCTGTTTACATCTTCTGCTAAGCAGCCTTGCTGCCTTTTCCCTGAGCCACCTCGCACAGCTGGCCAGTGCATAGGCAGCCTATTATTGTGGAAGTAGCCAGGATGCCTCTTGCGCAGTTTGGGGTACATGTCGTGCCTCCCAGTTCATCTCCAGAGTGCAAATGTTTGAGCCCTCACAGACCAGTAACAGAAAACCCTAAGGTCCAGACTGTCCTCCCTCCAACTCCTTCTCTGTAACCCTAAGTCCTTGCTGCCTCATCTGCTGAGGTGACTGGGAATTTGGCCAGGAGCACTTCCTGTTGGAGAGCTCTGGGGTGGGCCATCCCCAGAAAAATATGCCAAGCACCTTCCAGGAATCAGGGACACATGGCCAATGTGGCCGCATTTACCCTTCTGCCTCAGCCATGAGACTGACCTACTAGGTTCTCTTTCAGGTACCTCTGAAGCACAGCGAATCCTATATGCACAGGGATAGAGCTGGAGGGAGGAGAGTCTGGACTTCTGGGTTTCCTATTACGGGTCTGTGAGGGCTCAAACATTTGCACTCTAGAGATGAGCTGGGGGGCACGACATGTACCCCAAAACCGTGTAAGAGGAATCCTGGTTACTTCCACAGTAACAGACGCGTGCATAAGCTACAGTGGCAGGAAGCAAGGAGTGATGAATTCTGCAAGAAGAGGTATTGGCCTGAACAGGTTTTGGAAGAATGAGTAGTTTACAGTGATAGAATGGAAGAAGTTCATTACAGATGGAAGAACAGCATGGCCAAAGTTTTACTGACCCGAGACATAACATGGCTCTTCAGTGAACGCAAAGTACCTTTGTCCACTTTGCCACAGTTTTGGTGGATTCATTTCTTGTTCCAGTATTTAGTGATAAGCTTCCACAGTTCCTGACAAAGTACAAGTTTAATATATGTCAAGTATTTAGAAGAGTGCCTGGCACATGGTTAGCACTATCTCAGTGAAACTTTGGATAACTACATAGCTCAACTTTTTAAAAGTATAAAATGTAAAAAAAATTCTCTAGCCCAACCAACCACCCTTTCCCGTTTTCTACTCTTGCCCTCCTTAATCTCCATCCTTCAAAAATCCCAAACATTTCCTTTCAAGAGTCAAACATTTTAAGAGGCCAGTCTAAAATAGGTGCAACACAAAACATCCAAAAACGGAAAGGCGTTGCAGGACAAGGGCAATGTTCGATGTTTTGGGTCTGGGTGTGATTATTGGCAAACAGATAGTATCTAAAACAAGGTTTGACATTTCCCGTCTGTTCCAGCCGAAGTCCTATTTCAGAGGTTTGTTTAAATAATCGCCTCCTGGCCCTCTAAGAACCTTGTCCTCCGTAGATCGCCAAGACGGAGGCGGCGTCGAGAACCCGCGAGGGAGTGCGGAACCGGGCCAGGTGTGGTGGTTCTCGCCGCCAAGTGCCACGTAACCAGGGCGCGGGGGCTGGTGTGACATCTGGGAAAGGTAAAGAGAAAGGCAAGGCCGGCCTGGCTGGCTGTCAGGGCAGGAGACTCGGGAGGGGGCAGAAGAACGAGCCGCGCAGTCCCGGGTGGGTGGGCACAGGGCGAGGAAGAGGGTCCAGGGTGGGGCGCGAGGAGGATGCAGGAGAGGAAAGGAACGTGGCGAAGGTACCTGCCCGGAGCGCCGGGTCCAATGGGAAGAGCGCGCGAGCCGCACCTCAACCTGCCCGACGACGTCACGACGCCGGGCGGACGCCCGGCCAATGGGAGGCCGGCACGGGCAGGGGCGGGGCCCGGAGGAATCGGGGCCGGGGCGCCCTGAGACAGTCGGCGGTGTCGTGTGGCCACCGCGGGAGAGGGGAGCGCGAGCGGGCGGCCGAGGGCGCCACCGCCACCTCCCGCATGGTGCCGAGCCATCCCTAGGCTGCGCCGCGGAGGGGGTCGCGGTCGCGGTCGCGGCTTCCCGTCGCCCACACTTCCTCCTGCGGCGGCCGTCTCGGTGGGCGGGATGGCGGCGGCCCGGGGGAGCGGCCGCGCCTCTGCGCCCCGGCTGCTTCTGCTCCTGCTGCTTCCGCTGCTGTGGGCCCCGGCCGGGGTCCGGGCTGTCCCCGACGAAGACGGCCTCCGGAACAAGGAGCCGCCGGCGCCCGCTCAGCAGCTGCAGCCCCAGCCCGTGGCCGCGCAGGGCCCCGAGCCGCCGCGGGCCGAGGTGAGCCGGGCGGGCCGGGGCGGGCGAGGCTGCGGGTACCCGGCTCTCG
>NW_005871175.1:1565609-1577203 GCF_000147115.1 Myotis lucifugus | reverse complement strand
CCCAAGGGGTGTATCTACGTTGCCTGCCAGTTCGGCTTATTAAAAACAAATTTTCCATTTCCCCGGGCCTCTACTGCAATTTTATTTTGGAGTCCTGCAGTTTCGTTACTGTCGGACCGACTCTCATAAAGGGGATGGCCGCCCTTATCACGAATGGTCGTATAAGAAGTGGAAGGTGCCCGGCCTGTATTCCGGCGGTGGGAGACGGCGGGGCGCTTTTCCGGGGTCAGGCCCGGCCGCGCCCGGCTCCGCGCCCGGCGGGGGAGGGACGGAGCCCGCGGAGATCCCGCGGCTCGGGGGCCGGGGATGCTGCTGAGGAACGGGGTCTGGTCGGCCAGATGCGCGGTGTGGCGCGGGGAGCACTCGTCCCGAGCGGGAAGTGGAGCCCCGAGGGCAGCCGGGAGGCTTTTCGTTATTCCCAGGGCAGAAGAACGCCGGGCTTTGCGTTGTTGGAGCAGCTCATCCCGAGCTGTTGGCCCCAATTCAGCTTTGCCGGACTTGTGTTTTTTGTCTTGTCTTTTGACAAAGGTACCTGGGTTTTTGGAGCGTGACTCTCACTTTTTAAGAACGTGCTCTTGCCTGCGGGAAGCGGCCCTTAGGCTCGCAGGGGGATGGTCCGTGTTGGGCGGTAGCCCCGAGGGCTGCGGCGGCGAGGGTGCCACCGCTCGCCGTGTCGGTGCGCCGGAACGTCCCGTGGCCTCCCCCAAGTAGGGATCCGTGAATGTCTGAGTGGGTGTCACTAGAACCACCCAGTCGCTTGTATTCAAACTCAGCCATTTCCTCCCTAGACCCGTCCCGGGCTGTCTCCTCACTTCCCATTCGAATGCCTGAATTCAGGTCTTCTGTCCTGCGACTGGCACTCCAGCCCCCCTCCCCCACCCCTCCCACCCGGCGAATCTTCCTAAACTTTGAGCTCAGTTTTACTTCTCGGAAATGTTCCCCGAGTGGCCCCTGCCTGCGGATGGCAGGCCAGCCTCTCCAGCAGGATGTTCAGGTTTCTGCAGGATCGGGCTCCAGTCGGCCTCCAGGCTCTTCAGGCACCGCTCCCGCGCCCACGTGCTCCACTCGAACCCGAGACCGGGCCATGTGCTCGGTGGCAAGGCTCTCCCACAAAGGGTCTCCCGAAAAAGGCTGGGAGCCCACTGGTCGGAACCTGCCCACCTTCCAGGAACCAGCGGATGCCTCCCCTCTGGGAGGGCTTCCCTACCTCCTTCAAAGGGGTTTCTCTCTGGCTCCTCGCTCCTGGGCGTAGTTGACCCTGTTTGCCATTTCCAGCTCCGAAATGCTGATTCATGACATTTATTCTTAGAGTTTATCATTTAGCCTCCTGTCCTATAACTCACTGGAAGTTTCTTTTTTTTTTTTCTTCTCAAACAATAATTATTTTGGGCTAAGTAATAACTTTGTGAGTGAGAGAGGTATTTTGAATGTAATTTTCTAGGCCTTTCATTACAGTTTTAGTCATACAACGACTTTTGAGATACAAAATAATACCCTTTAGACAACTTGGGTGAAAAATCTAGTCTTATAAAATAAAGTCATCAGTATCTAGTGAGCATATTTAAGTGGCCTTCAGGATCCTTGTCTTTGAAATTGGATGTGGAGGCAAGGGGCAGGCACAATATATGATTTTTGTCTTTAATATTTTGATATATTCTTGATATTTTTGATAGGAATATATTCTAATTTCTATATCATAGTAGAATCCAATTGTTTTAATTATATTTTCATGCAATTTTTGATAGGCTCAACTATTTTCTCTACTTACAGTACTACAGCATGTTAGAAGACATTTTTTAAAGGTTGGCTATTTAAACTTACCCTTTTCATGCCACTGTGACAGTGGATTTCTGAAAATGGAGGGGGAGAAATCTCTCCTTTATTGGTCATCATTCAAGTGAAAGATGTATTATTAAAATGTAGTTATATCTTACAGGGTGCTTTGAAGCAAGATAACTGAATTTCTAACAGCTTTCTACTTTGGGTATTTTTTTTCTCTATGATCAGATAAAAGTTGGGGGAGTTCACTTTGAACTTGACAATTAAACCCCAGTCAACAAACTCATGAATAGAAGTACTGTTGATCATTTGTATTCATTTATGCAGTTAATGCTTCTAGTGACTTACTCAGTTTTTTCTTATTCCTTCCCTAAGCTGAGTATGTAATATAAGAAGCATTAAGTCCTTTTAGTTGAGGGAGGTTAGATAGATTTAATAAAGGTAATTTTTAATTTGCTGCATATTCTAGAAATCCCAAGAACTGTTCTGGTTAAGTAGCACTGTTGATAAAGCCTATTATCTGACCCAGTACAAATTCTTGATATTTACTGTTTCTTGGCATTTCTTTTATTTATTATCTTTTAACTGTGAGAAGGCCTTCCACACAATATTTGAACTTTTTTTCATTTTCATTAAGTTAACAGTTCTGCTTCCTGCAGTCCAGTCTCCCAGTTCTAGCCTCTTTATAGCTAAGATTGAGGCCAGGAGATGTGAGAACGCTTTTCTTGCTCAGGATTGCTGTGTCAGAATGAAGTGAACATTATGTTGCCAAATTCACTGCCTGGTGTTCTACCATCAAAGCAATTCATTAAAATCAGTGAAACACTTAATACATTCAAATGTCCAAATTTATTAATCCATTAAAAACAACATTCATAAAAATAAAGTTGTTAAAACATTCATTAAAATAAAAATGTATTTGTTAAATATGTATTATTCTAGTATGAATTAACAAGTAACAATAAAAAATAAAATATTTAAAAAACAGACTAAACCATTCATGAAAAGAAACGATAGTGAAAATTTATTTTTTTGAAATATATTTTTATTGATTTCAGAGAGGAGGAAGGGAGAGAGAGAGAAAGATAGAAACATCAATATAAGAGAGATTCATTGATTGGCTACCTCCTGCCTGCCCCCTCCTGGGGATTGAGCCTGCAACCCTCATGAGCCCTGACTGGAAATCGAACCTGACCTCCTGGTTCATAGATCGACACTCAACCACTGAGCCATGCCAGCCGGACCGATAGTGAAAATTTATAATAAAATATAATCTTTTATTGTAGTGCAATTTTTAAAAACCAGGTTTATCCATGGTGTCATAGTTGAAGTTGAATGTATATTTTTGTGCACACTTTCCAACTTCTGAAAAAGGTTTTCTGGCTTCTTATAATAAAGTAATGGCTAGGAGACAGTTTTAAGGCAATTCTAAGCATTTCCTTCTGACTCTTTTATCTTTAAATAATCTAACCTCTTGTGTGGTAACTTTTGTTGAGTACTTTTTGGGGTTTTTTGCAGGGATATCAGTCTTTTTCCAAGAAAGTATCTTCATCTTCCCTAGTATTTTGTGTAGATGAAGATTCTGATGTAGGTATCTTGTTATGTTTCAGTAGACAAACATATGTGTTCATTTGAACTCTAGAACTAGAAGGAATTATTTTTTCATTATTGACTGTTATTTTTTTCCTTAAAGATCATGAAAGTAGAAAAGAATACTTTCTAAATGAGCATACTTTTTTTCTTTTTACAGTTCTTCAATTTGGAACTAATTTTAACTTTGAGTAAAGCAAGTTAATTTCTAATTATAATTTGTTGACCCTGCTTTCAAGATGTAAATGTTTTGGATTTCAGACCGAAAATAAAATGAAATAGTGGTATTTGTACCAAGGAAAACACTGTATTTCATTACTATTTCATTACACTATAATTGAAGAGTGGAGTATCAGAATAGTCACCGCATCTGACTCTCTTGTACACATCTAAGTATTTGCTTCTCTGCCCATACCTTCTGCCTTTAGACTGGACAGAACTATCATCCTTCCCATAGCTTTTCTCTGTGTCCATGTGCCTATTCTCTGACCTCCAGTATTTTTCTTCCTCAATATCTTTATTCTTTCTATTGGTTCCTGTCTGCATACACATGCCCATAGGTTCTTTCCTACTTGGGGAAAGAAAGAAGGCCATTGATTTAACTCATCTTGACTGCATTATAAGCATACCTCGGTTCATTGCGCTTCACTTTGTTGCGCTTCACAGGTGTTGCGTTCTTTACAAATTCGAGGCAAGACCCTTCACCAGCAGAAAGATTACGACTTGCTTTATTGCGAGGCTCGCTTTATTGTGGTAGTCTGGAACTGAACCCACAGTATCTCTGAGGTATGCCTGTAGTTTCTATTCAGTTTTATCAACCAAATTTCTATCTAGGAAATTAGTTGCTTTTTTACTTTGCTTTAGTCTTCCATTGTCTGGCTTGAGCCCCTGTCTTTTTATTATTCCTTTTTTTAGTCCTCACCTGAGGAAATGTTTTTACTGATTTTAGACGGGGAGGGGGCAGGGACAGAGAGAAAAAAAATCCATGTGAGAGAGAAACATTGATCGGTTGCCTCCCATACGTGCCCCAACTGGGGATCAAACCTGCAACCTGGGTATGTGCCCTGACCAGGAATCGAACCTGCAACCTTTTGTTGTATGGGACAGTGCTCCACAACTGAGCCACCCAGCTAGGGCTGAGCCCCTGTCTTTTTATTGAAATTTCATTTTTGAAGTATAACTTTACCTTACCTAATTGCTAAACGCAGGGCTCTTTTTCAGTTCTCATTTTGACACTGTTACCTCTCTACTTTTTGAAGAGTTGGACCCCATCTTTGCTGTATGAACGTGGGAAAAATTATTTAACATTATTTGTCCTCTGTTACTCCTCTTGTGTTAAGTTGGGATGACAGTTCTTAAGGTTTTGAGTATTTGAACAATGTATATGAAAATACCTGGCATCTAATTAGTTAGTAGCTCAGTGAATGGTGTTTGTTCCTGTCTTGACCATCTGTGGTGTTCTCTTGCCTGGCTTTCTAAATATCTAAGACAGTTTTTGTTTTCTTTCTCTTCTCCCACCCCCTTTTCCCTAAAAATAGACATTCCCTAAGGCTTTTCAACTTAATCTCTAGGCCTTTTCCTATGGGAATTTCATCTACTTGCTCTAACTGATAAATTTAGGCTCCCAGATACATGCTCTGAAGCTAAAATCAGGGGTCCCATTTGTATGACTTCTTGGAAACCTTCATTTGAAATGCTTTTTTATCACCTCAAATTGAATGTGTCTGAAACCAAATCCCTTATTTTTATTCCTCTTTCCCACATATCTTGTAGGAATACTAGTATTTCTCTTAGTCAACCAGATAGAAAACCTTAACCATCATCTTTGATTCTCCCCTCTTTTTAAAGTTCTGTTGATTTTCTTTCCATAATGTACAGAATTTTTTTCCTTCCCTATTATTAACATTGGTTTTGAGCAGCTGACTTCCTAATTAATTGGTCTGGTGGCTGGTATTCTTTTTTAGCCCTGATGTACAGTAGTCTAAGTCACAGTGCTTTAATCATGTTTGTGTCTTCTACTCAAAAACTTCTAAAGGCTTCTTGCTTGCCTCTAAGCTGGGCCATAACCGTACAGGATTTTCAGTCTGGGCTGTATTTTATCTTGCTACCCCAATCATTCATCTGATGGTTTGCTTCCTGTTCTCAGAACATGCCAGTATTCTTTCACATTGTCAGTCCAGGGAAGGAGGTAAATGCATGTACCCCACTGCATTTTCAAGTTAGCCTTTGCATGAGTGACTAGTACTGAATTCTGCTGAGACTGTGAAGGAGTCCTATAGAATGAACCACAGAACCAACTTCCCTCATCGGTCAGAGATTGCCCCACAGTTGTTAACTCTATACTTGTGGGTAGTGAATGCATAATTGCAGAGTGCTTTCTGGTTGTATCTTTCTGAAGACTTAGAGCCTACAAGGAATTGGTTTCTTTCTATAGATAGATAGATGGTAGATAGATAATATATAGATATAGATATAATCTTATTCTCTTCTCCCTTTGTAACCATCAGCTTGTTCTCAATCTATAGGTCTATTTTCTGTTTTGTTTTGTTTTAGATTCCATAAGTAAGTAAAACCATACAGTATTTGTCTGACATTTCATTTAGCATAATATCCTCAAGGCCCATCCATGTTGTCACAAATGACAAGATTTCATAATATGCCTGTGTCTGTGCATGTGCATGCATGAATCATATCTTTGATTAATTTTTTTGCTTGTATCTGTCCAGTTTTCCCAGCACCACTTATTAAAGAGACTGTCTTTATCCCATTGTATATTATTTCCTCCCTTGTTATAGGATGACTATAAGTGAGGATTTATTTCTAGTTGATGCCATTGATGTGTGTGTGTGTGATTATGCCAGTACTATACCGTTTTGATTATTGTAGCTTTATTATATAGTTTGATATCAAGGAGCATGATCCGTACTTTGTTCTTTCTCAAGATTCCTTTGGCTATTCGGGGACTTTTGTGGTTCCATATAAATTTTATGATTAGTTTTTCTTAAAATGTGGTGCCTCAGAACCGGTCCTAGTATGAATTAACAAATAACATTAATAAAAAATAAAATATTAAAAATGTGATGCCTCAGAACCAGTGTGCAACTTTGGGTAAAGCAGCGGTTCTCAACCTGTGGGTCGCGACCATCGGAAAACACATATAGCATATCAGATATTTACATTACGATTCATAACAGTAGCAAAATTACAGTTATGAAGTAGCAACGAAAATAATTTTATGGTTGGGGGTCACCACAACATGAGGAACTGTATTAAAGGGTCGCGGCATTAGGAAGGTTGAGAACCACTGGTAAAGAATGATGGACATGTCACTAACTCTTTAAAGCAGCGGTCGCCAACCTTTCGGACCTCACGGACCACCAGTTGGCGGCTGCTGCTTTAAAGTGCTTGTTGCCCTTTTGGAGCTTTGTCACATTTTCAACTTGAATATCAACCAAAGCACTGGTTTGTCTTTTTATCAGGCCATATTATCTCTTAGGATATTTTTAGCTGTTAGTGTAGGACCATCGATATATCCAGCTATATTAGACCTCATCTTAGCTACAGTCAACTCTTGCTCCAGCCTATTGAGAGCTTTCTGAATCTTTCTCTGTCCTCTAAAGTGTGTTAATGAAATTTATCTCAGCTTCCTGTTATTTGGATATTTGATAAGCATACCCTGGTCTTTCACACCAGTTACAAATAAAAAGCTAAGAACTTAATCTCAGCTCACAAATTCTTAGAAAATAAGGTAATTTTTATGTGTGGATATAGTTGGTCTACAGTTATTTAAAAATTGTTTTGTAGAATTGTACTTGGATCTGCATTGTAGCAATCATCAATTAGAGGGTTCTGTCATTACTGATGGCTTTCAAAGTGATTACACAGTAAATAAGTCTAATGACTGTGACAGTAAAAAACATCTTAATTCACATACAAACTAAAAGAATTGTAAATAATGACTTCTTTAAAAAAATAGCTGATGTATATATATTTTTTTATTTCAGAAAGGACTCACACCAGCTGTCCCAGTTCATACCAATAAAGAAGATACAGATACCCAAACTAATTTGGGGTTTATCCATGCATTTGTCGCTGCCATATCAGTTATCATTGTATCTGAACTGGGTGATAAGACATTTTTTATAGCAGCCATTATGGCAATGCGCTATAACCGTTTGACAGTGTTGGCTGGTGCTATGCTTGCCTTGGGCTTAATGACGTGCTTATCAGGTAAGTGTGCTTTTCCTCCTAATAAGTTTATTGGTTTTAAGCAACAGCATGGTGTTTGATATTGAGTCACTGAATCATTCAATTAATCATGGAATTTGGTTCATGTTCCAGAGTTTTGTAAAAAGAAAATGGTTTTAGTACCTAAATTCCTGAAAAATATACTGCATTTAAAATTAAATGTTCAGCTGTTCAATAAAGATACATACTCCTCATTTATTCACTGGATTAGAATCCTTACTTTTGCTGTGTGCTCTTGCTTTTTTTTCCTTTTCAGTCCAGATAAGCTTATTAATGTCTAATATCTTACAAGTAGAACTCAAGCAGCCACAGAGAATTGCATATTCTTCTGTTGAAGGACATTTGATATCAATAACTGAGGAAAAACTCTTGGTTTATTGTGTTCTATTAAGCTATTGTTACCCATTATAGTAAAGGAGTGAAACGTTCTTAGATTCCTAGTTTGTGCTGCTAATACATAGGCTTGCTTTTCAAAGAATTAGACCATGAGAAAGTAAACTTACCGTTCAGTAATTAAACATAATTTAGTCTCTGATTCAGAAGCAACCTTGAGCCACATAGTTGGGTAGAAAATAGTAAGCTTCCTCCTTAGAGTCAGGCTTGGGCCAGACTCTGACTGTGCCATGTATTCGTGTAATGATAAGTTACTTCACCTCTTTGAGTTTCAGGTTCCCCATTTGTAAAATGGAAATAATATCTACCTACCTTATAGGGTCACAAGTGCTCAGTCATTCACCCCTGTTCTTCCCTCAGCAATTTTTATTTCTGGCTGCTTAGATGCTTGTAGTAGTTTACGTCTTTCAAAACATATGAGTATTTTAATGATTAAATTAATTTGACTACTTTTCATATTTTAGAAATTAGCATTAGCATTATTCATATTTCACAATAAAAACCGTTTTATCTTCAAAACTAAATTTTGATAGGAAATGGGAAAAGTGGGGAGAGTTGTAAATGGTAAAGTTACTTGTTTGGAATGAGTTTCAGTAAATTAGAGAATTTTATTTTTGAAACTTTGAGCTTCAAGATAACTAGAAGGCTGTCCTCTGCCCATTCCCTCACCGGAAGCTGGCTCCATCAACCCCCTGACGTCTTTGTGTTCATATCCATTTACTCAGCTCTAAGTGGGGTTAGTCTCTCCTGTCCTGACCCTCGGCCCACCTCCCTCTAGCTCAGTGGTTCTCAACCTTCTGGCCCTTTAAATACAGTTCCTCATGTTGTGACCCAACCATAAAATTATTTTTGTTGCTACTTCATAACTGTAATGTTGCTACTGTTATGAATCGTAATGTAAATATCTGATATGCAGGATGGTCTTAGGCGACCCCTGTGAAAGGGTTGTTTGACCGCCAAAGGGGTCGCGACCCACAGGTTGAGAACTGCTGCTCTACCTGCTGGTGGTGTCTGACAGCTATTCTCACCTGTTCTATTGAAAGGATAGGTTTTATTTGTGGTCTTCAAATCTTTTCCTCGTGTATCTAAAATAATTTTGAAAAAGTATGTACCTCCTGTCACATTGAAGTGATCTAAGACTTGTCATATTAAGCTTAAGGAGTTGCAGAGATCTAATTTCTGGTATGGTATACAAAAACTGTATGGCATTCTTTTAAAACAGGGGTGGGGAACCTTTTTTCTGCCAAGGGCCATTGGATATTTATAACATCATTCGTGGGCCATACAAAATTATCAACTTAAAAATTAGCCTGCTAGGGACATATGTAATACTTTCAAAAATAAATATTTAAACAGAATTAGCCTGCTATATTTGGTCAAACATTTAACTCACCCTAATGCCTTGGAAGGGCCAGACCAAATGATTTTGAGGGCCTTTTATGGCCAGTGGGCTGGATATTCCCCACCCCTGTTTTAAAACATACCCAGTGGACTCTAAATTCCATTAGCAATCTGATAGCCACTATCACCATCATTCCTTTAAAAAAGCATGAATAAACTAACATTTGGAAATTTACATTGATCTTTTTTATTATTTTCATTTACTTTTGTCATAGAACTTTAACAATTACTACAAGTTTTTACTTGAAAATCTTTTTTGGATCACACTGTCGTATTTATTTTGGAGCAAAAAATATATATAAAATGTGTTTTAAAAGATGCTGAAAATTTTCTTTAGGTCTCTAAATGTTAACAGTTTATATGACTGGAGTTATAGTTACTATTATTTTTCTAATTATCACCTGAGGACACATTTTTATTAATTTTAGAGAGAGAAGGAGGAGGAGGAGAGAGAGAAACATTTATCTGTTGCCTCCTGCATCTTCTGACTGGGGATCGAATCCACAATCCAGGTATGTGCCCTGACTGAGAATTGAGCCTGCAGCAACTTTTTAGTGTACGGGACAATGCTCCAACTAACTGAGCCACCTGGCCAGGGCGATAGAACTATTATTTTAAAAATTAGTTTATATATACTGACCTGGCAGGGGAGATACCATGATTACGAAGGTGGTTTTCCCAGGGTGAGGTTTATCCATTGCACTCCAGATGTGCTGACTCCTGTGATCCCCTCCCCACAAAAAAATTAATAATAAAATTAGATTAGATGTCCATGACAACTTATTGCTAGTATGGAGCAAGGTTTAGAATCAATTCTGATATAGGTTAGTGATTCCCAAATCTGTATCTTCACTTCAAATACATTGCCAAGATGTAGAAGGGCCATACATTTGTAGCTCTCTTCTGACTTGATAAAGAGAATAACCTCTCATTGTTCCCAGAGAAAAAGTGCTTGAGCATCAGATGAAAGGTTCCCAAAGAAAGAGAAAATAGAGGGACAGTAACTAGGGAAGAACATCACAGCTAGAATACCAGGTGTTTTTTGCTGTCTGTGGAGATGTCAAAGCATCCCAAAGATAGGATTTTTAAGGGTAAGTAGTAACACAGGTTGTTGTTGTTTCTTAAATATTACCTGAAGATAAAAGGAAAACTAAGTTTTCAACACATTTAAAAAGGTTTGCTACATTTCATTAAAAAATACTAAAGCCTCTTTATGGAAAATCTTTTAAGTTTATCAAGTTACAAAAAATACTTATATGCCTTTTATCCAGATTCACCTGTTAACATTTTACCCCATTTGTTTTAGCATTTGTGACCTATCTATCCATTTATCTAAATCTAAATAAAATTATGTACACACACAATGTTTATATAGATATATGTGTACATGTACATACAACTTACATATCTTACAGATGTATAATGTATATATACATTTTTAAAAATTTTTATTTATTGACTTTTAGAGGGGGAAGGAGAAAAAGAAGAAGGGGATAGAAGCATCAATTAATTGTTCCACTTATTTAGCATTCATTGGTTGATTCTTGTATGTGTCCTGACGGAGTCAAACCCTCAACCTTGGGGTACCGGGACAATGCTCTAACCAACTGAGCTACTCAGCCAGGGCTTTTATACACAATTTAATATGTATCGTTATACACAGATTGATACATTACTTTAATCTGTCACTCATATTTTGTTAATTGACCTAATACTCTATAGCAGGATTTTAGTATTTTAATCTGAAATGTTTACATAGCCTTTTCTTGTGTTTTAGACTATTTACATTTTTAAAAGAATAGAGCCCCTCTAGCGGACTGTTCCTCATTTTCTGTTTGATATTTCCTCATGATTAGATTGAGATTCATTTTTTTTCTTTTAGTTTATCTTTATTGTTGAAAGTATCATGTCCCCCCCCCCCTTTTTTTCCCCCATTAACCCCCTTCACCCCACCCCAGGCCTTCATCACATTATTGTCTGAGTCCTTGGGCTAAGCATATATGCATATAAGTTCCCCAGTTAATAATGGTCTTTATTATCCATAAATGAGTGAGATCATGTGGTATTTTTCCTTCACTGGTGTTTGCGTATTTTAAAAAACAACACATGGGACTGGCAAGCTCTCGCGTGATTCGTTAGCGCCCACTGGCTGAGCTGTCCCAGTGCAGGAGGCCTGGCCAACA